>NW_022196904.1:185922754-185964767 GCF_008632895.1 Mastomys coucha
TATATATATATATATATATCTTAGGATTAGTGGCAGGCATGATTTATTCTTTGTCATTGTCTCACTATGGCCAAAAACTGTTCATGAACTATGAGTGAAATGGACCTCTTCTAAATGGAGAACAGAGAAATCAGAAGACATCATTACAATTGATTTCTAAATTAATTGCAGATTGATCTACCAGGATGCACACACTGACAAACATACACATTAAATATAAACACAGCACCATCCCCCACACCACGCTGATATTATGTCTGAACTTAGGGTCAATTTGTAATTGGTGTCATTTGAAGCAAAGGAACTCTGATGAGCTGAAACCCAAGTTGGTTGAACTTCATCTCTCCAATGTATGTTGTCTAGTTAAGTAGGAGTGGAAGGCTGAAAGCTGTGAACACTGAGAGTAGTTGAACTCATTAGAGGAGTCTGCCTGAACTCCCCTATAGGTGGGATGTCTGCATTTAAATAGGAAAGAAAATTTCAAAGCCAGCGGATCTTGGCCTTGGCCATAGGAACCAGGACTAATGTGACCCCGACACAGGACCTAAGGAGGTAAGAAAAGCCACATTAAACTAACACATCCTGCTCCCTCTCCACAGTCTCAGAACCAAACAGAGAGAGGCTATAGTGTTCATTCCTATCCACTCCTCGCTTGACCTGTCATTAAGTCTCAACATGAGAACATTTTACTTTTAAGGACACTGTAATGTCAGAACTGCTTTAAAGACCCGATATGGATAACAAGGGGCAAAAGCTGCTAAAATTGTTGTCAAATCATCTTCAGTAACTAGATCTTAGAGCTTACAGTAATTAAGACAAACTCTCAGCCTCCCTTCCCCTATTCTGAACTCTTAAAATCAGTTCTTTTAGTGTCTTCCAATAGGAAGGAACCCTATGTGAAGGGTCAAGTGCTTTCCAGATGACAATGGCCTGTCTGCCTTTGGGGTGTCTGCTCTATAAAGATCACCACATACTGCTGCCACTTTAATGTGAGTCACATGAACCATCTTGGTTCAAGTGTCTGTTAGTGCATATTTGACACTAGAATTAATGAACAAGTCTCTGGATACAAAAATAATTGTAATTTCTAAGTACTAGCAACAAACAAGAATATACATTATTATAAACAAGAATAAATTTAATGAAATATGTGGCATGATAAACATTTAAATACAAGAGAACTAGAGTAGTGTCAAGTGGAGACACATACCATGTCTTTGATTGGAAATTTTTCTATTTAAATGTCAGGTTCTTCCAAACCTATCAATTATATATTCAGTGAAATATGGACCAAATTATGAGTTTGCTGTTTTGTTTTTCATGGAAATTTAACAAGTTCTTAGAATTTATATGATAAGGAGTCAAGAAAAATATCACTTAGAAAGCAAAGCTGTAATAGAAAGCTTATGTAATCAGAAATCAAGTTTTCAGTAAAAGATGTCCACAGTGATTAATACAGAGTCCCATCTGCACAGAGAGACACATAGATCAATACACACAGATCAGAACAAGAACTCAGAGACAGACCTCACTAATGTAATCTCCTGATTTGTGAAGCTTCAGTATACAAGGGAGATGGATGAGTTCTCTAAATAATCAATCAACTGTATGCCCACAAGAAAAAGTACTCTCACTCTTTTAATGCATTATTAAGTTCATTAACATCAGTCCCATGGGGCCACAGAGATGACTCAGCAGTTAAGAGCACTTGATGCTCTTGCAGAGGATCCAGGTTCATTTTCTGGTACCCACACAGTGGTTCACAACTGTGTGCAATTCTATTAGTTGTCCATCTAATGCCCTTCTGGCTACCATAGCATCAGGCAAGCATATGATGCAAACTCTTGGGTTATGCAAAAAATTAAAGGACATATGAAGAAGCACTTGTTATAAAGAAAAAAAACCATTAAGTCAGCTATACTAAAAGCAGAGCTTCTATTTAGTGAGGACAGGAAAGGGAGATGGGGCTAAAAGAGGGAATATCAGAATTGAATTGAGCTAGAATTGAGGGGCATTTGAAGGTAGCTATGGAAACCTAGTACAGTGCAAACTTCCTAAAATATATGCAGGGGATCCTAATAAAGTCTCTTAATAATGGAGGAGATGGAATCCCAATGGTCTATCTCTTGTCTCCAAACCAAGCTTTCAGTGCCAGGAATGGGTTACATGTAATTGAGTTGTTGCCTCAAGGGGTCCCATGGATCTTCCCAGGCAACTCAGGCTGTTGCTCTCTACAACTGACAGCATGGCCCTATTGCTGAAGACAGCACCCACCCAATTCACTGAGCATGGAGAGGTTGGGCTGGTGTCTACAGGGAGCCTTCACCCCTGTGTTCTAGCACATTGGTTCTCAGCCTTCCTAATGTTGGGGTCCTTTAATACAGTTCCTCATGTTGTTGTGACCCCAACCATAGAATTATTTTTGTTGCTACTTTATAACTTTTAAATTTGCTACTTTTATGAATCATAATGGAAATATTTTGGAAGATAGAGGTTTGCCAAAGGGGTTGATATCCAGTTTGAGAACCACTGGTCTAGTGTCCTTGGTATGGGAACATACTCTGCAGCCTACCCAAAGAGAAACATAAGCATCAAGCTAGCCACGACACCTTTGATCTCCAATTTGTCCTGCCTGTAAATATACTAGGGCACTGGTGGCACAAAACACGTGGAAGTGATCAGCAAATGTTTGATTTGACTTAAGGCTCACTCAATGAGATGAAATCCATATTCTAAACTGCTTGGGTGACCAGGAACAAGACATAGCCCTGAGACCCAGTGTAAAACAAAGTATACTGTTTTGGTCAAAAAAATAACAATTAAAAGACTCATAATATAATATATTCCATTATATCCACAGATCAGTGCCTTGTGCAGCCATTATCAGAGAAGCTTCCTCCTGCAGCTGATGGAACAAATACAGAGACTTACAGTCAGACAATATTGGGGGGGGAAGAGAGAGAGAGAGAGAGAGAGAGAGAGAGAGAGAGAGAGAGAGAGAGAGAGAGAGAGAGAGTCAGAGAAAGAGGCAAAGACAAAGACAGAGACAGAGGAACAGAGAGATAAAGAGAGAGACAGAGAGAAAACACATATCTAAATGGGATGCTGCCATCAAATTCCTCTCCTTCAGAGCTCAGGAAACCCTATGAAAAAGGAGGTATAAAGAGTTAAGGCCCAAGGGAATGGAGGACGCCAGGAGAACAAGACCTTAGTGCATCAACTAAGCAAGGCTCATATGAATTCACAGAAACTGAAGCAGTAAGCACAGGGCCAACGTGGGTCTGGGCCAGCTCCTTTGCACATGTACAATAGCTTTCAGCTTAGTGTTCTTATGGGACTCCTGAGTGGGTGAGGGAGTGGGTCTCTGATTCTTGTGCCTTCTCTTGGAGCCCCTTCTCCTTCTGTTGGCTTGCCTTATCCAACTTCAATGTGTCAGTGTTGTTTAATCTTATTTTATTTTATAGGTATCCAGTAGAAGCCTGTTTGTTTTCAATGGGAGGCAGAAAGACACTGGATCTGGATGGGAGGGAAAGCAGGGGAGCTGGGAGGAGTAGAGCAGGGGAAGCTGTAGTGAGGATTTATTGTATGAGAAAAGAATCCAGGGCTGGGGAGACAGCTCAATTGATGTAATTCCTGCCTGGCAAGAATTGGGTCCTGCTTTATTCCCAGAGCACAGATAGGCACACTTAGTAATCTCCATGCTGGAGGAGATGGTGACAGGTGGATCCCTGGGTTTTGCTAGCCAGCCAGCCTAGCCTGAGCAGTGAGCTCCAGGCACTGAGAGACCCTGGCTCAAATAGGAAGGTGGATGATGTCTGAGAACAACACATACACACACAGAAGGACAACTGGGATGCAGTTTTCCATGGGATTTCCACAAATAAATAAAGAAAATATAATTTACCTAAGAGGGTAAAGAGACAAAATATACACAGAGACTCTGAAAGAGGATTGTAAAGCACCAATGACCATAAGAAAACCAAACTACTGAGATTGTTCCGACTTCTCAGGGAAGTGGACATTAACCACGAAGTGACCCTACAGCGCCCTGGCCTGAATGGCTAAATGGAACAGACAAGTTTTACATGAATTTGGAGGAAGCAGTTCACCTCCCTTGAGCAGCACATGCATCTCTGGTTGCTGTGCATGTGACAAATGCTTCTTATGTGAAAACTGCAATGGTTAGTAGTTCCCAAATCTGAACCGTGTGACCCATCTCTTCTGCTTCAAGTTGTATGTATAATAGACCTGTGCATATGAGTCCCCAGGAAGGGGCTGCTATGCACAACATAATGAGTGGGTTCTGTAGACCTGATAATGAAAGAAGCAAGGCAGATAGAGAGAGGTACATATTACCTGATCTGTTTCTATGAACTTCCCAAGCAGAAAACTCTAACCCTTGATGGGAGGCAGGAACAGTGGTGAGGGGCTGGGTGGGATTGAAAAGGAAATTTTCGATGTTCATAACATTACATTTTTAAACTAGACATTAAACACATAAATTTCCACTTTATGAAAATTTATTAAATTATATTTTAATGTATACATTAGACTTCAATAGATAAGTGTCAGAGTAATAATTCATTAGCCTTGGTGTGCCTCAGAAAGACTTGGTTCAGGGAGTCCAGGTAATATTGTCTCTGCTGCTTAGGATCTTCCACTTGCTAAAGTACACAGATTAGTGAGTAAACTCATTAGTAATAAGTTATTACTACTTTAGTAGTACACACCTGCACAACTTCTCCATGTTATCGCCTCATTTTCTGAGGAGTTTTAATCTCACCCTCATGGACTCCCCTTGGGCTTCCTTGGATTTTTTCCATTATAAAAGCATCAGATAGAGAGCAGAAATAACAAGGTCAGAAATCCTCAGGGTCCCCTAAAGTGCCTGGCCGCTCTTCTTTCCTATCATTCATTTTCAAGATGAGATGACTAAGGAGCAAACGGAAAGTTAATTTATCCAGAGCAATAGAACCAATTAGTGACAGAATTCAGACTAAAACCTAGTTCTAGAGATTTCTGTTCTGTCTCTCCACTGTGATGGGTTTGCTGATGCTCTTGTGACAGACATTATTTAATTCATCTGACTCTCCATGCAGTGCTTATTAAAATGTGCGACGTGCTGTGTAGCTGTTTATTCTGAGTTGAAACATTCTGTTCTGGAGCAAGGATGGAAACTCCAAGGTCTCAGAAGACTGAAAAACAGAACAGAACAAAACAAACAAACAAACGAAAGGACGAACGAACAAATAAACCCCAACTTTCAAGGAAGCTCAGAAAGTTACCCTGTTTACTAGGACCCTCCTCAAACTGCAGCCATGCAGCTGCCTGAAACGGAGGTCAAGAGCTCCACGGACTCAGTGGCACAGCTGCCTAGCGTTCCCTACAGTAGGTACTGTGACCCCAGCAAAATCACTGGCTCATTAAGGGGGACTTAGGTGGGATCCTGCTGTGTCATGCATGCTCTATTGGGGAGAATAGACATTTTTCTTTTCCATAACTCCCTGGGAAAAGTCTGCAGCAAAAAATGGTCCTTTCTACCCAGCAACACTGCAGCATCATTACATTGAGAGTGAAATGCTTGTTTGCGCTCTCATGGGTCAGACACACAGTAGGCTTCTCTGTGGTTACCAGCACACCGATTCACAATACTGTAATCAGTGGCTTCCTGTGTTATCCAGAGTCACACGTCTTAGACTGTCTATGAAACACAACGGGAGCATGAACTGAAGCCGGATGGTCCTTGGGAAGAACGTCAAGGCTGGAATAGGTTGCACGGCCATGTTAGCACACCTCCCCCCGCTCATCCCCGTGCCTGCAGGCTCCCATCATGCTGCAGTAAATACAGGATGTTTGCTATGTGCACGGAACTCAAACTTCAGAGCTCTTACAAGAAGAATTTGCTGCCTCCTCCATCAGTGCTTCCTTTGTCCACTCGGCCCTGAAAATTGGAAGCGACAAGCAGCGATGTTTCCATTTTATTCAAACTCACGTTTGTTTTCCATCGAATTATAGTTTTCTCCTTAAATGGGTATATTTTATTTCTTGGCTCGTTATTTATTATCATTTCATTTATTTTGAAGTGGAAACTTCCAGCAGTTTGATTAAGAGATTAAATACAGCCCCTTTCTAGAGCTAAAAATAAATGAGTGAATCTAGGTGCCGGGGGCATTAGGTTTCGAAATATTTGGGGTTGTGATCAGATCTCTGAACACATTGTTGCCAAATGGTCCCCGCTTCTTTCCAAAGTTTAAGCACATGTGTATTTAAAGGGTAAGGCAATACAATGTTTTCAAAGCCAGTGCTGAAATACAAGAGCTTTGTAATGGCCTTGTCTTTAAAAGGTAAAATGAACGAAAACCAGAGGTGAAGAAATGCTGATGCTGGAGATGGAAGCTTTTGGTCTTCCTGCTCTTACCAACCCTTCACAGCCCCAGAGAGGAAGTTTGTCAAATGCTTTCACCTCTGTCCAAGCGAAGTCAGTCCCACAAGGCAGGAACACAAGCCCCGCAAGATGCTGTACTTCACATATGGTACCAATTTACTCTAAAGAGTCACTCGTAGGTGGAGGAATTCTTGGCTTCTGAGAAGCAGAATGTCTCACTCGGTATTTCAAAGAAAGAAAGACAAACGACAGAGAAGGTCTTTACATCGAGTCTGATAAATTGTAAGGACTGTGGACTTTTAAAAGAATTGTCATTGAGTGTATTGGAGCTGAATCCAGATGTGAGATGCAAAATATATATCATAAGGTGTCCTATAAGATTATCCAACTCAGAGGTAAAGATGTTTGCCAGGTAATATGGAAAATGTTAATTTGATATCCCAATCCATTCAGAGCTATAAAGTGGAAAGCAACTTCAAAAAGTTTTCGTCTGATCTCCACGCACATGCTATAGATGACATTATAAGCCCATATTCATGTAGTGTTAATTAAAGTTTATATATTGTACATATATGTTACATAAAAATAAAAATTACTTTATCTTATGCTGTTGATGAAAAAAGAACTAAGCATAAAAGAGTACTGAAAACTGTGTGTGTGAGTGAGAGAGAGAGAGAGAGAGAGAGTAAATTCTTAGACTCCTATAGACCTAGTGATGACCATCTAAAAGCATCCATAAAGTATCCTCTGAGAACCAAGAGTTAGTTGGCAAAATTAAATGAATGAATATAAATTATTACAGCAAAAAGAGCATTCTTTTTGTCAGGGAAGGAAATTCTCCTTTCTTGTGCTAATGGAAAGAAGCCTCCCCCCGCCCCCCCCACACACAAAGAGAAAGAAATGTACATGGGTTAAAAATGACTTTGAAGAAATAAGAAATAAAGTAGATCAAAGAAAACTTATTAGAATTATGAGTTTTGTGAGTCTTATAATCTTATTTAAGCTTCAACTTAAATATTTATTGACCACTTTAGAGACATTTGACAATCTCTCCATTAAATGTCTTGGGTGGCTCAGTAAAATCTGGAACAATATAAACCAAGAGCTGGAATCAAACAGACATTAAGACGTCTCTTAATGACATCGAGAGATTTCTGTAATATTAAGTGTCAGGAAACACAGCAGACTGAGAAGTACCATCATCGCTTTCTCTGTTTTTGACATCACACTAATGGACTCATGATGAGATGGAAGGTTGACTCCAGGTCATATGACCCACCAGAAACTAGTGCTATTTGCTATCTTCTACTTTATATTCTAAAGTTTCTTTTTGGGGGAGATTGTAAAGATGGTACATGTAGCTAGATGAATTAATATAATTGATGATTTATATGCTGAAAAGTATTCATCATTGTTTTTGGTAGCATGGATACCAGAGAGCAATGGGGGTGAAGAACCAAGCTGTCATCTCCCACTTTGGATCAGAGCAATGGGCTCCATCTTCTTCCCATCAAGTCACCATGGAGAGGAAAGACGTTGTAGTCCCAAAGGTTGATTCTACAGTTCACTGGAGGATTCAGAAAAGTACAGTGGCAGGTTAGGATTCTCTCTCTCATGCACTGTGAATGCCAAGGTTTTCAATTGACCAGGAAATTTCCAGGAAGCAAGCAGAGCTGGAGGCAGAGCAATGGACTGCATCTCAGTTCTAAGTCAGCTTTGGGAAAACATGGGGACGAAGGCTTTAACCCCTGGGACTGGGGACGAAGGCTTTAACCCCTGGGACTGGGGACGAAGGCTTTAACCCCTGGGACTGAGACTCTGAGTGCAGAAGGTCTAAGGATGAACTTCAGAAATGTCTCTACATGGAAAGGACAGATGCCACCTAAAACCACTGAGGAAACTTTTTAACCATTATTTTTGATCGTTTGTATCTTATAAATAAAAGTTATATTAGTTACAAAGTAATTAGCATTTATCAAGGAGACATTATGTGCCAAATATTGTAACAAATATAACAGGGGTCCAGATTTTGCATGAAAATAGTCTATTCAACATTAGAAAAATCTAGAAGAGCTTTTAAAAATTACTATTGTAAACACTGATTTTTGATTTTTTGAAAAAATATTATAATTAATTAATAATTAGCATAATAATTAGAATAATAATTTCAATTTGTTTGATAGCATGCAATATCCATATATACATATCATATATGCAAAAAAGTACACAATATATTATTAGCAGTATATGTAATTATATATATTATATATACTAGTCAATTGAGAGTCACCAATATTTCCATTATTTCATTGTTTTGTGCTTGGGACCTTTAAGCTCTTCTTTTGAAGCTTTTCATAAAATATGCACTAGATAGAGAAAATGTTTGCCACATGGATATAGGAACTGAGTTCAAATTTTTAGCACCCACACGGTGGGAGTGAAGAGCTAGGTACTGCAACCTATAGTACTGGCTCTGTGGAGGTGAAGACAGGAAGATGCCCATGGCACATCCTTGGTTTTGAGCCACATCTTCCCCTTCATGCTCCAGTGCATAGCTTCGGATCCCCTGCCAAGTGAGTGGCCCTGGTTAAACCCAGTGAGTCACAAAGCAAAAGCAAAAACAAAACAAAAAAAGATGAGAAATCAGGAAGGTGACTTGGAAAGACAAACGGGGCAAGGCTGTAGAAGGTGAGAGGAGGAGGGAGGGAGGGGTGTGACCAGAACATTGTATGCATGTGTGTAATGGCAAAAGAAGAGATTAATTTCAGAAAAGAACGTGAGCTAAGATGAAGCGTAAACTAGGCATTATGAGAAGAGAAAGAAAAAGGAAAGTACTTAACAAAGACTAAGAAACGAAAGTACTGCTGGTTCGTGCTTGCTTCTCACCCTTCAATGTCACCTAATCTGCTTGTCAGCTCTAACATTCTTCTGGTCAAGTACTTAGGTTTATTCTGTAAACAAAAACATGCAATGCAAAAATAAAAAATGCTTTGGCTTACTTTTAATCCTCTGGATCCTCTCTCTCCCTCTGTGGTGTGTGTGCGTGTGTGTGTGTGTGTGTGTGTGTGTGTGTGTGTGTTCACATGGGCATGTGATCACATGCTTTGCCTTACTCACTTTTACTCACTGAGCCAGCTACCCAGCCCTGGAGATATATCTAACTGGTGTTCCAACTGGTGTTCCAGCTATAATCTATGCACCACTGCATGCGCATGCATGTGTGCACACTTGTGCATACACCCACATGTATGCACACACAGAATGGAAAAGAGAGAGAGAACTGTACATGCAAGTATGTAAATATACACATAGACACATATAAACACATACAAACACAGGTGCACATGCATCTGAACATACATGTGCACATACAACATATGTGCGTAGAGACACACATGAGAGGAGTTTTTCCATTTGCGTTCATCAGGCACATCAGTCTGCACTTTGTTGATGTGTTGTGAGTTTCTCAGGTTTTGGAATCAGGTCATTGCATCCTGTAGAATACTTTTGGAGCACTTCCTTCTCTCTCAATGTATTGGAATAGTTTGAAAAGGGCTGGTGTGCTCCTTAGAAGCATGGTAGAACTCAGCAGGGAAGCTAGTCACCTCTGACCTTCTCCTTGTAGGAAGGCTTAGGACTGTTGCCTCTCATCATTCACTTGGTCAGTTGGGATTGTCAGTGTCACCGTTATTCAGTTTGGATTGTGTTTCCATTTGTTCTAGTTTGGGGGATTCGCTAGTACACATGGTTCACCGCAACCTTCCGTTATCATTTTGTTTGTCTCTGGTCATTGTGTGTCCTTTTTTTCTCTCAGCTCTCCTGTTCACGTCTTCCCCTGTGAAGGGTACACCTTCTAGCTAGGGAACTATGATCCTGGTTGCTGGCACACTTTATTCTACTCTCCACAGGGTCATACCATGCCTCTTTCCTGGCTCCATCCTTTCTCTTCCGGGGTTTCAATTATGTCATTTGTCCACTCACCTGGAAATGCAGCTATTTTTTTATATGCTAGGCTAATTTTTTGTTTGTTTGCTTTGTTTTCATTTAGGTTTAACATTTTGGTGTGAGACAAGGCTAGTCTTGAATTCTATCTATCACAGAGGCTGGCTTTCCACTCCTGATTCTCCAGCCTCCACCCCCTGTGATTATAGGAATGCATTATCATTCCTGGCTATGATTTGTTATTATATTTATTTGTGGAGTACAGAGCAAAAGCTGGGAACCTCTATTCAGTTATCTTGCCCATTCTTCCAAACTAAACTTCAAATCAGATCAGCAGAACCATACTAAGCTATCTTCCATAAAATACTGAGTTCCACTCTTTTCTGATGCATGCTGATAATATGGAATCCATGATGTTGTACTTGTACATACCTATCACTGTGGATGAAGGTTTGTGTTGAAGGAATTGACTGTTTCCCTTCTGTATCTTGAAACATAATGTCTAGCAGCTGGACTTCGGATATGTAAAAGAATTAAAAAGTAAAGACCAGTCATTAATTAAAGTAAGATATGGGGCAAAGATCCAAAAAAGAGAAAAATAGGTGCAAGATTGTTGCTTTTAAATGACTAGAACATTTATTTGGCCACAGAGATACTTCTGGAGCAATTAATCAATTCCCCTATCCTTCTCTATTCAAACACTGAGCAGTTCTTACTTAATCTAAAGTAATTGCCTTGTAGTGCTACAGAGCACCGGAGACACTAAAACACTTCTTGACCACAGCAGACCCCACAGTTTTCCTTCAGGGTCTCCTGAAGAAGAATAGGGAAATTCTGGGACATAATTTCATTCTCAAGTAGCCACAAAATGCTCAGCCAAATAAATTACTTTTAAAAAGTCAGATGAAAGCTGAAATGTCAAGGGCATCATTATTTCTCATGACTTCCACTATCTCCAGTTCTTTTTCTCCTCTTGCTTGATAGCGGCAAGCCTACCAGAACAAGACTGGGTTTTTACCAGCGTATACTGAGTCAAAATGACAGAACTGGCCACCAAGGCATGCGGAAGAAGAAAAGGACACCATCAAAGCCCAGTGTAATGGCCTGCCCATGTCACTAACATGGACTCTCCTCTCTTGCTGGGCTTGTTCTATGAGAGCTGAGTCAGAGATGCTGCCTCAGATCTGTGTAGTCTCGTGGAGGAATAAGTTTCCTTCTAGGGATAATGGTGTGGTTTCTATTTTTCTGTAAAACAGTGTTAAAATAAAAAAGAACAAATATCTATGGAGTGTTGGTTGTCTGTAAGTAAGCACCCACTCGTGATCAGTAAAAAAAAACTAGACTGCCTTAGGCCTTTGCCTAAAATGTGGCTGAGGGAGAAGAGCCACAAAGAAGAGACACCCACTCTAGGAACCTTCTTCCTCATCTGATCCACCAAGAAGAGACACCCACTCTAGTGACCTTCTTCCCTCTGATCCACAGAGACACCCACTCTAGTGACCTTCTTCCCTCTGATCCACAGGGACACCCACTCTAGCGACCTTCTTCCCTCTGATCCACAGAGACACCCACTCTAGTGACCTTCTTCCGCCTGCTCCTCCACAGAGACACCCACTCTAGTGACCTTCTTCCCTCTGATCCACAGAGACACCCACTCTAGCGACCGTCTTCCCTCTGATCCACAGAGACACCCACTCTAGCGACCTTCTTTCCTCTGATCCACAGAGACACCCACTCTAGCGACCGTCTTCCCCCTGCTCCTCCACAGAGACACCCACTCTAGTGACCTTCTTCCCCATCTGATCCACAGAGACACCCACTCTAGCGACCTTCTTCCCCTGATCCACAGAGACACCCACTCTAGTGACCTTCTTCCCCCTGCTCCTCCATAGACTGCAGCCTTCAGTGGTTTGGGTTCTCTTCTCATAAGAACTTTTTCTTTTTATTCCAAGATACACCTGCTACCAGCCTTTCACCTTTTGTGGAATAAGTAGGAAGAGCTCTCTGACTTCCTACAAGGAACATGGAGGGCAGTCAGCTGACCCATTCTCATAGTTGTCAGTTGAAAAGCAACAGTTAACTATGCTGAGACCCAATCCTACTTACTTTGCCCATGTGAGGTGGGTTCAGTGGGAAAGCCTTCTCCTTTCTTTGAAAATAAATGTGAGGAACAAGGAGACACAATTCTGCATAGTTTCTGGGGAAAGCAATGTGTGTGAAATGTGTGCTTCTGATCCAGTGCCATGCATATCTCAGTGAAACTTACTTTATAGCCCAGTTGAAGAAACCGTCCATTAAAAATGTCTTCCAGACACAAGAGGCCTGATGTGTATGTGCACTTACAGAGACTGTGGCAGCACACACAAAGCCTGGACAGGTTCAACAGATGGGGTCACTGTGAGGGGGAAGCAGGTTCAGGCTCTCATCCCTAACTGAGAAGTTGTCCACAACTGATTTCCATTGGAAAGAAAATCAGTTTTCTCCATGGAGTCTTATTAGACACATCAAGCACACTGCAGAGCAGGACCTATGCTCAGAATAAGCTGGACACCACAAACTGAACTCAGTTGTGTCCTTATAACCTTTCAGTCCTGTTTTGTTTTGTTTGGGCATTTTTTGTCTTATTGGGATTTTGCTTGTATATTTTGGTTTCCATTCTTGTGGATTTGTGTGTGGGGGGAGGTGTTTGCCTTTTTTGTTTGTTTTTTGTTTGTTTTGTTAAGAGAGTGATAAAAAGAATACAAAGTAGAGTGTATAGGGAGGTGGAGAGGACCTGGGAAGAACTGGTAGAAGAGAATTTTTTCCATTAGTTTGTTTATTTATTCACTTTACATCCCAATTGCAATTCTCCCTCCCAGATCTTCTCTTAGAAATCCCTTAGACATCCCTCTGCTCATAACACTCTCCCCTTCTCCTCAGAGAAAGATGAGACCACCTTGGGTACCACCCTGCTCTGGGACATCAAGTCACAGCCTCCTCTCCCACTGAAGCCCAACCAGGCATTCCAGACAGGGGAAGGGGATCCAGTGGCAGGCAACAGAGTCAGAGACAGCCCCTGCTTTGATTGTTAGGGGACTTATATGAAGACCAGGTCCAACAACTGCATGCTTTTTGGTTGGTGGTTCAGTCTCTGTGAGTCCTCATGGCCCAGGTTAGTTGACTCTGTAGGTCTTCGAGTGGTGTCCTTGACCTCTCTAGCTCACTGAATACTGTCCCCACTCTTGAACAAGACTCCCTGAGCTCCACCTGATGTTTGGCTCTGGGTCTCTGCATCTGTTCCCATAACTGCTGGATGAAGTCTCTCAGGAGACAGTTATGCTGGGCTCCTGTCTGCAAGCATAGCAGAGCATCATTAAGAGTGTCAGTGGTTGGTTCTTCCATGGGATGGGTCTCAAGTTGGGCCAGTCATTAGTTGGCCATTCCCTCAATCTCTGCTCCATCTTTATGCCTGCACATCTTGTAGGCAAGACAAACTTTGGGTGGAAGGTTTTGTGGGTAGGTTGGTGTCCCCACTACCTCCACTGGTTTCAGAAGGTGGGCACTTCAGTCTCCATATCCCCAGCTGCTAGGAGTCTCAGCTAGAGTCACCCTTATTGAATGCAAATAGACCCAGATCTATCACCTTGTACGAAACTCAAGTGCAAGTGGATCAAAGACCTTATATAAAACTCTACACACTAAATCTAATAGAAGAGCAAGTGGGACACAGCCTTGAACACGTTGGCAAAGGAGACAAATTCCCAAACAGAACGCCAATAGCGGGACTAAGATCAACAGTAAATAAAAAGGACCTCACAAAACTGAAAAGCTTTGCAAGTCTCAGGGCACCATCAATAGGACAAAAGAGCAACCTACAGAATGAGTAAAGATTTTCACTAACCCTACATTTGACAGAGGATTAATATCCAAAATATAAAGAACTCAAGAAATTAGATACCATCAAACCAAATAACCTAATTAAAAATGGGGTACAGAGCTAAACAGAATTCTCCACAGAAAATCTCAAATGGCTAAGAAGCACATAAAGAAATGTTCAGTGTTCTTAGTCATCAGGGAAATGCAAATCAAAACTACTCTGAGAACCCATCATATACCTGTCAGAATGATTTAAGGTTAAAAACTCAAATGACAGCACATGCTGGCAAGGATGTGGGGCAAAGGGAACACTCCTCCATTGCTGATGGGAGTGCAAACTTGAGCAACCACTTTGTAAATCAATTTGGTGGTTTCTCAGAAAATTGGGAATAGTTCTACCCCCAAGACCCAGCTATACCACCCCTAGACATATACCCAAAAAGATGCCCCAGTATACCACAAGGACACTTGCTTAATCATGTTTAGAGCAGCTTTATTCATAATAGCCCAAACTGGAAACAACCTACATGTCCCTCAACTGAAGAATAGATACATAACATGTGGTACCTTTATGCAATGGAATACCACTCATCTATTAAAAACAAGAACATCATGAAATTTGTAGGCACATGGATGGAACTAGAAAATAACATCCTGAGTGAGGTAACCCAGAAGCAGAAAGACATTTACAGTATATGCCCACTTATAAATGTATATTAGCCATGAAGTACAGGACAATCATTCAACAATTCACAGACACGAAGAAGCCAAGTATCAAGGAAAACCTAAGGGAGAATAGTTGAATTTCATTAAGATATGGAAATAAAATAAACATGGGCATGTTTGGATGGATGGAGGGAGCTGGGTGAGAGATGGAGTTAGAAGGGGAGTGAGGGTGGGGATCTAGTATTCGGAGAGAGGGGCAAGAGGGAGCTGAGAATGAAAAAGGAAGTTGGTGGGGCACATCTCTGGGACTATCTGGAGACCTTGGACAGGAGAGGCCCCTAGGAAAATTTACTAAAATATACTGTATGAAGAAATATTTTTAATTTAAAAAAGAAACTATCCATTGTTTAATGACAATTGTAAATTTATACAAAGGAATTTACCACCATGGTCTGATCTCCCTAAACATACTGACCTTGAAGAAGGTTGGTCTACAGGGTGAACTTCACATCTCTGCTCAACCTTTTAGGACTAGAAAGTTACTGCACTTTGTTAAATCAGAAAGTCTACAACTATGATATGAGATTATCTGATTGTAGCAACATTATGCTAGGAATATATTCTTGAAGGTTTCTTACACTTCAAAATTTGCATAATTCAAGACCAATTTTCCCATAGGGATATGTGTAAAGCAAGATTCACATTATTTCAAATTTTATGCATAGAGTAATTCTTTATACTTTCTTATTTAAAATTTGCATAAAGCAAACTTCATTGTAATGGTAATAGTGCTACCGCTGAATGTCACTTTTCTGAGCAATCAGCAAGATAATTCATGCATATAAATACTTAGCTCCTGGTACAGTGCTCCTGAATTTCCATTATAGGCATAAGTATATTGATGCTAATACTAGTGTTAGTGTGAATATTATTATTGCCTATGCCCTAAACCATGTTTAACTCAGCCCCATCATCTCAAGAATAACTGGCAATTTCTCCTTTATTCCAGCACAGTAATTCTTTTAAAAATCAATTTTTTAAAAAAAATTGGTCTCTATAGAATTGCTTTGACTGAGTTATGTCTGAAAGTGAGAGCGATCGCACCCAAGGTCATTATGCAAAAGAATCCTGTGAGAGTGGCCATGATCTTTGCTGTGGGCTCTGGGGGGTGTGGTTCCAACACCTCACAAGAGAAATTACTATCTGCTTGGAGCAGGATGACCATTTCAAAATTACGACCTCTGTAAATTGAGAAAATGATAACTCTCACCTCTTATAGTTTTCAAAGAGTCAAAGCTAAAATTGTATCTTCACAGAACATCTGTGTTTAATCAGACCATTAACATTTGTTTTAACCTTTTTAGTATTTTCTCCATTTAAATTTTTTATTTAAATTATTTATTTATTTATTTAATCCACTTTTAATGTATTAGTCTTTGAATTGTTATATGCTTTTCTAAAGTATCTGTATTCTTTATTTTTAAATAAATTTTAGTTTAAAGTGTAATTAGATCATCTTCCTTTCTCATTCATCTTCCAGACCTTTCTGTGTGCTCCCTGACCCCTGTCAACTCAATGGCTGTTTTGTCTATAATTGTTTTTGTAGTTATCACATATATGCTTAAACATATAAATATTTAACTATAACCTGATGAGTCTGTTTAGAGTTCTATATAGGCATGATTTGGGGACTGACTGCTTGGAATCCCATAACCCATTAGCGGGGTCCTCCCTGGGATGATGACTTCTCCCTGTCTCAGCCATCTTAGTTACCTGTATGTAGTTCTAGGGATATTCCCTTTCCACAATACCATGTCTACTGGGATTGCCATTGCTTGGCTCATGAATGTATTTATAGCCTCAACTGAGGCAACGTGGCTCACTCTGGGGTTCCAGTGATATTACTTTGAAAAGATGCTCTTTCTTTCTAGCATGGGTGCACTGTTCTATACACATTTGGCATAACTAGGAATAATACTGTGACAAGAGCATCTAAGAGCTGATTTCAGAAGATGAGTGAGAAGGAGATTGCATGAACTTCTCCGAGCTCTTGGATTCGCACAGTCTGACTATATATGAGCTTTCTCATTATGACACATTTTGCTTCCATTTTCTTTTAAGCCAATATGAGTATTTGGCAACGGATAGACATTTTATTATTCTGCTTCAAGTACTAATGTTTTACCTGGTTTTTATCCTTATTGAGTGAAAAACTGCAACTTAAATAAATCTGAAACATCAGGGTTACTTGTCTTTTCCTACATGGTCTCCGCCTGACCATTTCTTAGTGGTCAGCAAGTGCATCGTGGAGAAAGCTTAAGATTTCCAGTTGAGGAATGGGACCACTTACCCATCTCAAAAATTTTAACCCAGAATTGTTCCTGTCTAAGGAAATGCAGGGACAATAAATGGAGCAGAGACTGAAGGAAATCCAGAGACTGCCCCTCCTAGGGATCCAATCCCATCTGCAGACACCAAACCCAGACACTATTGCAGATGCCAAGAAGCAGATCCTGACAGGAGCCTGGTATAGTTGTCCTCTGAGAAGCTCTGCCAGCACCTGATTAATACAGATACAGACAATCACAGTCAGCCATCAGACTGGGCCTGGGGAACCCAAAGGAAGTGTTAAGGAAAGGACTAAAGGAGCTGAAGGGGATTGCAGTCCCATAGAAAGAACAATAATATCAACTAACTGGACCCCCCAGAGCTCCCAAAGACTAGACCACCAACCAAAGATTATACATGGGTTGGTCCATGGCTCCAGCTACATATGTAGCAAAGGATTGCCTTATCTGGCATCACTGGGAGGGGAGGCCCTTCGTCCTGTTGAGGCTTGATGCCCTAGTCTAGGGGGATGCTAGTGTAGTGAGGTGGAAGTGGGTGTGTGGGTAGAGGAGCACCTTCATAAAAGCAAAGGGGAGGAGGTTTGCAGAGGGGAAACTGGGAAGTGAGGCAACATTTGAAATGTAAATAAGTATAATAACCAATAAAAAATGTATCACTTTAAAAAAAAAGAATGTGAATAGAAAAAAATGGGAGGAAGTTTTGCCTTCAACTGTGCACATCCCACAAAGCTGGCAGTTGCTATGAAATGAAACTAAGAGTATATTGAGCACAAGTGACATGTTCTCCATGAAGGAACCACACCACACCCAGGGCTCAAGTCGATGGTGGAGCAGTTGCAGTGCTGGGAAAAGCTGCCACAGCAACTTTGATTTGGCTTCTCTGAGAAAATAGAGAAGAACTTCTTGTGCTTTCTGTGACCATAAACCTTGTCAGGTCAGGTTCTAGGATTCTAATCAAATACCACAGAGTCCCAAGTGCTTCAATAATATCCACTTTTTACACGCTGGGTATTATGAGCATTTCAAATATTCAGATCCACATCTGAACCTGTCTTTGACCAGGGTTAAGGTAAACTCCTTAGTAAAGTTGGGGAGGACAAGGTTCCCCATTGCTCTCCCATCTCACTCACTGCCATTCTATCTACCCTTCAGGTTTGGCTGTAGTCTCACTAGTCCATAGGTCTCTAATGGAGCACATAGACCAGCATGTCTCTTTATTATGTTCCTTGCATTCCAACACTAGGGCATATTCTTCTAAGTTTTGTTTCTGTGTGCCTTTCATGAATGTATACACGGTCATATGTCTGCACGTATGTGGGTATACATGCAGAGACTAGCAGTGGACATTAATTCTTGTTTTCTATCACTATTCACCTTGTGTACTGAGAAATGGAGTCTCACCAAACCTGAAGCTTACTGACTGGTCAAGACCAGCCGGATGCTGAGCACTAAGGATCACATGTGCATGCCATCATGCCCACTTTTTTATATGAGTGCTAGAGATGCAAAGTTAGTCCTCTAGCATATACAAGCACCTTATAGAATAAGCCACCATCATGGACTGCACATTCTTCTTTATGTATGGTCTGTAGTCTTCCCTCAGAGAAAGTGTCTCCTATTTTAATTAAATCCTCAAAGCCAATCATAAGGTCATGATCTTTCTAGTAGGATTTGTTTCAGGAGTACAGGACTCATTTCTATCTGTGTTTACTATTCTAAAAGACCTGAGATTCCCAGTAGTCAAAGTCTTGCCCTTGTCTCATCCGTACTTCAGTAGCTTAGGGTGCACATCATCAGTTATTCAAAATAGTTGACTAGTTACCAGGTCTCTATTCTTTCATGCCATCCACTTCCATCACATCCTCTTTTCAGTCTCCCTCCCTTATGAACCTCATATTCACTTGCATCTTTTGAATGGTCATATTCTATTCTTATAATCCAAATGGTGAGACCCCCCTGTGGGAAGAAAAGCCCTACATGGGACATAAATACCTACTTCAGTATGCAAACATGCAGTGTGACAGCAGATTTAATGCCCAACAAATATGGACCAGGGTAAAAAAAATGACATCTACTTCGTGAGGTATTATGTTGTTATTAAAAGTAAGAAGCACACAATCTGTCTGAGGATGTGAGAAATGGTCTATGAAGAGTGGAATTCAGAGTTTGTTTAAAGTATTATTGTGACTTTGTAGAAATGTTTATAAATACATATGTGGAGAAAAATGTGTAAGATGGTGGAATAATAGATAGTTTTTGTCTTAGTCTCCAAATGTTTGAAATTTATAAAAAGAATATATATGCACAAAAATCATACTACAATACTTTAGACACAATGAAATGAATATAGTTATAGAAATGCCATGAAGCAAAGTTAGTGAGTATTATCCACAAATAATTCTCGAAAGACGTTCCCTAAATCACAATACTGTGAGAGACAGCAGGGCTCTGACTGCAGTTGCTCCTGAAGCGTCAATCGCAGCCTAGCTTTCCCTTAGTGATCACGTGAAGCGTCAGTCGCAGCCTAGCTTTCCCTTAGTGATCACGTGTCTTAGTCTCAAGGAGTAGGTGACCACGGTGGCCTTTATAGACCAGCAAGCACCCCAGCCTCTTCCTCAGGTTCTTTCACCTTATTGGCTTCAAGAAAGCTTCTTTAAGCCACAAGTTCCAGGCATCAGCAAGATGAGTAGTTACCTCTGCCCGAAGCAGCCATTTTAACCACAGGTTGCTGCTCTCTGATTGTACAATAAGGATCAAATTGAATTGATTTTCAGTAGCTCTTGAGAACGAGTTTTCTGGGCCAACTTCCTTTAAAATAGAGTCCCACACATTCTTCCATCCAAAGGTGTCCTGCTGCAAATGGATCTCTACACAGAAAATCTTGTAGCTACTACTAAGACACCTATAGAACAACAAGCTCCAATGGCTGAGCTCTATACCCCCATGAAAAAGTAAAAGATTGCAGCAACGCATGCAAACAAACAGGCATAATTATGTAAATTGTAGAATAATCTTGAAAATGATACAAGTCTAATTTAGGTAATTTAACTCAAACTAATAATACTAACAATACACTTGTATGTTTAGTTCATTTTGCTGTTGATACTGCAAACTCCCCAAGGCTGTGTCATTTCTAAGGAAAGCTGTCCAGATTTTCCTGTGGTTCAGAAGCCTAGGAAGAGCACGAACATGGCGCCACATCATTTCAGCTCCTGGGCATTGTTTTAATTCATGGTACACGTCAGAGGCTATCAGCAAGTGAAACAGAGAAAGCATGCATAGAAGCTTGCATTTGTTCTCTTATTCTTATAAATCCTCATCACTTCATCTAACCCCAATTACCTCCTGAAAACTGAACACTAGGCACATGTGAAGTAGAAGATTAAACTGCTACCACATGAGTCTGAGAGAGCATGTCTGGACAACTGTATAGGCTCTAGAAATCTGGCACTGCATTCATGTTTATTCTTTATAACAAACCTGGGATTCTCACTATTTTCTATGTTGTAGATTTAGGAAAATGGGGCATTGTGAGGATAATAACTTGGTAACCATCTTGGTTATAGTTTCAAAGTTTCTCTCCATTCTCTGACCCCCAAACCTCTATGGTTTATTTCATTACCTGTCACTAGACCAGTCAGGGGAATTTAATACTTTCCAGGTGGCATGCTGGAGTAGGATGCTGTAGAAATTAAGCAAGTTTGTAAATCATATTGATATTTATAATGACTTGGGACACATACTATAATCAAATGCATCCTCAATTTTTCTAACCATCTTGTGCTATTTTCCCCGGAGGTCTGAGGACTGGAGTCTGCCAAGCCTGGCCCAGCTCTTTGAGAATCACTGTAGACCTAGGGTGCCAATTCTTGGACAGATGAATCTGTCTAATGTCTCAGCAACTCTACTTAGGAATACAATATGATGTTGCTGAAAGAGAAGAACACGCTAGAGAATCATATAAACCTCTCCTTAGACCTGTGAAGGATCTCATCTGTATCTCATAAGTACCAGCCCAAGATTCCAATGCCAGGTACCTAAGCCATATTTTCAACACTCAATTCAGAATGGTGAGAAACTTCTTGGGAAAACAGCCACTTCTCTAATTTTACCAATGGTAGGAAGCACTAAGCACATTTAATATTTGTCTTAGGCCATGAGATAGAGGCTAAAATATAAAAAAAAATTGTCTTGGGGATTAGGGAAGGTAAATAGCTCAGTGAGTAAGAGCACTTGCTGTGTAAATGTGGGTACTTGATATCAAAGCCCCCCAAATAAAGTAAAAATCTGGGTATGGCTGTGCATGCTTGTGACCCCAGATACTTTGTGGGGTAAAGACAGATGGATCTCAGGAGCTCCCTGGTGAGCCAGCCTATGAAGAAAAATGTGAGCTGTTGGTCTAGCAGGAAAGATTGCTTTAGGGAATGAAGGTGGAGAGAGATACAAGTAGAAATATAAACATAAATAGATTCATAGTACTTATAAAGGAATTGTTTTGCTTACCAAAAAACCATGGTAACGGCATAAAGAAACAAGACAAGGAGATTAAGGAAGCCACTACATGCTTATGGTTAATCAGGAATGTTCCATGGCAGGTTATAAACAAGATAGTACTTGGGACAACTAGGATCACATTCAGGTACTTTTCTCTAAAATTATGAGAATAAAGGTATCGTATCTTCCCAAGTCCAGTCAATGATTGGTTGTCCTCAGAGGTACTGAGGTGTCTATCCTATCCATATTAAACATCATCAGACATAGGCCATGCTAAAATGATAAATTTCAGGTGGAACTCACATAGCCTCTGAGCAGACAGCCATTAAATGCCAAGGGACTATGGTGGGGCATTTACAATTACCCACAAATTGTTTCTTGATATATATTGAAGCAGTTCTCCACTGACCTTCCAGGAAGTCACCACTACTCACATGGAGTTGGTTAGCAATAGGAAACCTCTTGGCTATTTGGATTCTACTTTACTATTCTGTCAATATGGACGTTTTGCTGTTTTACAGGTAGGTGGTGAATGGTAGTCACAGACAATACAACCTTATGTTTTCTAACAAAGAAAGGACACCATGACGTAGCAGTTCTGAATGTGGGCTGGCAGGATTAGTTGGTTGTCTTTGTGGATCACAGATGCACAAACATATTACCACCTAGCTTTAGGCAAATTTGCTAACTACTTCATGTCTCAGATGTTACATTGTTAACTTAGGAACAAAATACTAGCCTGTGTTTGCATTTGTGTGTTTGTGAAAAATAAGTGGACACCTATTCATATTACCATCAACTCATGTTGGTTTCTGTCAATCCATGTATCTCTGTCTCTTAGCAAGTTACAAAAGTAAAAGTTATGCATATAATTCACAAAAACCTCATGAAATCAACAGTAGGTCAGCTTTTATGGAGCAAAGGCAGTGAGTCCACAGTAATTTCATTTCCCATTCAACATGACATCTCTTAAGTCATTGGGTGACCCAGAGACTGAGCTCACGTAGCTTCCTTGCCAATTCAGACAGGAAAAATAAAAGACTGATAAATAATTTGTTCTCCTGCTAAAGAAAAGTAGAACCAATTTTTAGAGACCAAGGGATGTACTCTTTTCTCTTTTCAATATACTTTTTTCAATTTACATGAAGAGAAAATCTCCTGAAAACAGAATTGAGAATTTTATCCCCTTTTACTTGAACAATGAAGACTGCCTTTTTCTATTGCTTCCATCTAGTAAATGGCTTCTTTAATGCGGTAAAGTTACAGTATGGGTCATCAGAGTGTGCATTCTGCAGCAGTTCTCTTGCGATATAAACCACCAAGGATATAGACACATGTGTAAGATAAGACTATTCACATCGCTCAGATTACTCCCTTGCTTCTTCAGAGATACACTAAGCCCATCTGACTTTGCAAGAATATGTGTGTTCTTCAACCTACCAACTCAGCTTATCTGTAGGCTTGACAAAGAAACCAAATGGGTTACCCTAAAGAGCAGAGATAAATCTTCTAAATTATGAACCCTGACAATTATCTGTGATATACCCACCAAATAACACTGGATATAAAATGATTTGCTTTAATATGATAAATAATAAAAAAAATCTTTGAATACTTAGAAATATAGGTTGAATATTGATATAGTCCAATTTTTCTAAATTCACTTTACATCCAGATTTCTGCTCCCCCTCCTGGTCCCAGTGCACACAGTCCCTCCGCTCAGCCTCCCCTCCCCTTCTCCTCTGAGGGGGTAGAGGCCCTGCCTGGGTATCCCCCAACCCTGGCACATCAAGTCTTTGTAGGGATAGATAAATTCTTTCCCACTGGAGCCAGATGAGGTAGGCCAGTTGGGGAGAATGTTCCATAGACAGGCAACACCTTTAGAGAAAGTGCCACTCAGGTTGTTGGAGACTTGTGTGAAGACTGAGCTGCACACCTGCTACATATGTGCAGGACCTAGATCCTAGCGCATGTATGCTTTTTGGTTTGTGATTCAGTCTGTGAGAGCCTCCAAGAGTCCAGGTTGGTTGACTCTGTTGGTCTTCCTGCAGAGTTCCTATCCCTTTCAGAGCCTTCAATCCTTCTCCCAACTCTACCATAAGAGTCCCTGACCTCTGTCCAATATTTGACTGTGGGGAGCCGCAGTTGTCACTATATATATATATATATATATATATATATATATATATATATATATATATATATCACCTGGTCTCTGGCCAGAGCAGAGAGCATTGAGATAAATAAGCCTTAGTAGGAAAAGCTGTGTGCCTCTAGTTTATGATGCAAGCTGGCATGATTTCCTGCAGCCTATTGTGCTTTGCTACATAGCTGATGCTGATTGGGACCAGGGAAAGTATTTAACCCACAAGGGCTGGGGGCTAGAGAGAGAATAAGAGATAGGAGTAAGTATGTAAGAAGTAAGATGTAAGGAATAGAAGAGAGAATAGATAATTAGGAGTAAGTATGTAGGGAATAGAAGTAAGTAGATATAGAAAGTAAGAAATATAGATAGGAGTAAGTATGTAAGAAGTAAGATGTAAGGAATAGAAGTAAGAATAGATAATTAGGAGTAAGTATGTAGGGAATAGAAGTAGTAAAATAGAAGTAGTAAGATGTAAGTAGTAAAGTAGAAAGTTGTAAAGATGTAAGTAGTAGTAAGAAAGATGTAACTAGTAAGATGTAAGAAGATATAGAAGAATATAAAAGAAGCTAGCTAGAGAAGTAAAAATGAAGGTTCCTGATTAAACTGCATGGAGAAAAGCTCGTTGTTGCCTCCTTATTTCTGCTGGACAGAAAGGCAGCCGACATTTGACTGTGGATGTCTGTACCTGTTATACTCAGCTGCAGGGTGGAGCATCTCAGAAGACAATTATGCTAGGCTCATGTCTGCAAGCACAACAGAATATCATTAATAGTGTAATGGATTGGTACTTGCCCATGAGATGGGTCTCAAGTTGGGTCAGTTATTACTTGGCCATTGCCTCAGTCTCTGAGTCATACCCTGTCCCTGTGTTTCTTGTAGACAAGATACATTTTTGGTCAAAAGTTTTGTGGGTAGGTTGGTGTCTCTATTACTCCATCAGGGATACAGGAGGTGGCCTCTTCAGGTTCCATATCCCCACTGCTGGAGTCTCACTAAGGTCATTCCCATTGATTCCTCAGAGCAAGCACAACATGGCATCAGCAGTAGTATAGGGGATTAGTGCCTGTACATGGAACGAATCCCAAGTTAGGGCAGTTTCTGGATTGTCTTTCAGTCTCTGCTCCATTTTTTACCCTGCATTTACTTTAGACAGGTACAATTCTGGCTTAAAATTTTTGAACATGGGTGGGTGGATCCCTGCCTCAACTGGAGGCCATGTCTATCTACTGGGGTGGTCTCTTCCCCTTGCATCTCCCCACTGTTGGGCATTTTGGCTAATGTCATCCCCATTAAGTCCTGGTAGTTTCATACATTCCAGGTCTCTTGGACTTTCTAGAGGTTACGCCTGCCCCCTAACCCCAATTTCTGTATATTTCATTTCATTCTCCTGGCCGGAGCTCTGGGTGTTCCTCTTGTCTCTCTTCATACCTGATCCATTCACACCATTAGAAACATTCCTTCTTTTCCCCTCCACCTTCTCCTCTCCTATCCAGGTTCTTCCCTCCCTCTGCCTCCCATGATTATTTTGTTCCCCTTCTAAGTGGGTTTCAGGTATCCACAGTTGGGCCTTCCTTCTCCATAAGCTTCCTAAGTTCCCTAAGTTGTATCATGAATATTCTGATTGTTTTTGGCTAATATCCATTTATCAGTAGTCTTCCTTTATACAAACTATAAGTGGGCTGAGAAAGAAAAATAGGGAAACAACATCCTTCACAAATCACAAATAATATAAAATATCTTGCTGTAACTCTAACCAAACAAATGAAAAAATCCATATATGACAATAATTTCAAGTCTCTGAAGAAAGAAATCAAAAAAGATCTCAGAAGATGGAAAAATCTACCACACTCATGGATTGGTAAGATCAACATAGGAAAAATGGCCATCCTAACAAAAGCAATCTACAGGTTCAATGCAGTTCCCACCAAAATTCCAACACAATTCTTCACAGACATGGAAAAAGCAATTCTCAACTTCATACAGAAAAACAAAAACAAAAAACCCAGGATAGGGAAAACAATTCTCAACAATAAAAAACTTCTGGGGGAATCACCATTCCTGACCTCAAACTATACTGCAGAACAATAGTGATTTTAAAAAAAACCTACACGGTATTGGTATAAACAGAGACAGGTAGATCAATAGAATAGAATTGAAGACCCAGAAATACACCCACACACCTATTGACACTTGATATTTGACATAGAAGTCAAAATCATATAGTAGAAAAAAGAAAGTACATTCAACAAATGGTGCTAGTCTAACTAGCAGTCTGTATGTAGGTGAATGTAAATTGATCCATATTTATATTGTTAACTCTTTCTGAACCAGAGAGAAAAGGAGAGGAAAGAAGTCACTCACACAGACACATAAACTGAGTGAAATAGAAAAATGGATGTATCACTTTTCTTTATTGCTTTTAGCCTTTTTATAGCTTAAAAACTTCTCTGTGTAAGAAAGAATTGCCTCATAGATAAAATGTCACAAAATGGGGGAGTTTTAAAAAGATATCAGTAGCAAGTTCAAAACAATGTTCCATATTGTAAGATCATTATAAGTTCAAAGCAATGTTTTCACATGGCCTTGTCTTATCATAGTGCACACCTGTGGCTTCATCCTTGCACTTGAATATTTTCCCTAGAATGCAAATTTGTCCCAAGATAATTTCTCTTTTAAATGTAATTATGAAAGCTCATTTTATTTCTTATTTATGCACAGTAGTTACTGCTATGAGGAGTGGGCACATTCTATTTTTGTTTCTAACTTTACTACATCTTTATAGAAAAACAACTAAAACCATCTCTTAAAACTATCTTCTAAAATTGCTTTATGAATTTTATAAAATCATTATTAACCTTAACCTATTAATTCATAAAAGTTCATCTTAATGTTGATCTACAGGAAGTCTGCTCAATAGAGTGGTCTAACACCCAGGAATTTTTAGGCTATTTAATAGTGACAGGAAAGTCATATCAGCTGCAAGAAACAATCCTGAGATGAAGTCTCTTGGGACCTTGCTTTGAGAGCTCACCTGTCTTTGGCCGTGCAAAAGTTGGGCCTCTTTCAGGAATGTTACCTGCTAGCCTTAGCTTTTCATAGGTGGATCCTGACGATTTTTCTCCCTGTTAGTTGGGATTTCTACTTGCCCATTACATACAATGTCAATCCAACAACAGGAGAAAAGCAGTTCCCAGTCAACTCTACCCTAGTACTTCCATTTAACAGGTCATTCCACCTGGCCCCAGAGATGGTGGGCTTTTGTCTAACAGGAGATATATGCCCAGAAGTGTACATCCTACTGGTTCAGATAGTTACCAGGGTCTTCTCCAGTTGGGTTGAGGCTCATCAAGCAGGTACCGGCCAATATGCTTAACCTCCACTGCCCTCCAATAGGGAACTCCAACAGACACATCAATGGTTCTATGTCAGGGATAAATGGAACATCCCCTGCCCCTTGAAATGTCAAGGCTCAACATTGGCACAATGAGACGCTCCTCATGGAAGTCCTTAGTCTTGAAATAAAACAGAAGGTAGACCTGTGAAGGATATGGAAGCCAACCCTGTGAAGAAAAAAGTGGGATGGAGAGTGAGGTACCACAGACTTCTGCAATTCCTTGAAGAGTCCTGATCTGCCCAACATGATATTAGATCTAAGATGGCTCCTGGAACACCATTGAGACAGCAAAAAGGAACTGAGACCAGAGTGGTGGCTACCCTCCCATCCCCCATCTTCATGGAAGTTCTAACAGGCAACAATGCTCTTTCCTCACCTCCCTGCTCCTTCAGAGTTACCTCATCAGGCAGGGTTTTTGTTGGAGCATAGTGACTGTGTGGTGAGATACAATTAGCCAAGGATTTAGGGGCTCAGGATTGACTCAAACACTGCATATAAGCTTGTACGCTGCACAATAAAGTCAAGTCTGCACCCTGATGCTGGTCTCTGACCACTGATTCCTGAGATTTATGACATGGCTCTATCACTTCTCACCCCCGCACACACATCCTTCCTCCTGTTCCCACATGCAGAACCATCTTGTACTGTATAGTGTCTGAACACAGCTTGCATGAAGTATAAAGTGAGAAGTGTATGACTATCAAATGTCCAAGTCGTTCAGCGATAAGGGTCTGGGTGATGTGGCTCTGACCGACTGAGTAGCATCTCAGAGTGACAGGATTTTAGAAAGGCTAGTGGATGACAGTGAGGGTAACAGTTGGGGTCTCAATGACAGCACCATGGTGTGAAGGAGCAAGGATGGGGGGTGAGAAGTGACAGCCTCAGGTGACTTAACCTCTTTCATCTGAGCATGTTTAGAAAGAAAATGTCAATGAAGATATGAATTATGGAAGTCCTATGAGTATTGCCTCTGGATCATTTACTACAGAAAATTTAATCATCAAGTGTTACAGACAGTTTCAAATTCACTTCAGCCTTGGTGTTGAGGCCAAGTTAAAGACTTCTGGAAGTAGGGATACAGGGACACATTCATTGCCATAGGAAAGGAAATTTTGATGGTCAAATCTCTCTTTCAAGATCTTCCTATGATAGATGAGATTGGATAATTATCCATTAATATTTTTCTCTGCTGTTTCTCTGTCCTCACTTGGGATCAGAGCTGCACAGGAGACTTGTGGCCTTTCACACTATAGTTCCTAATTCACTTATTTCCAACATTTCTCCTAACACAAACCTTATACATTTAATTCTATTTGGGTTTCTGCTTTGGGAAAACCTGGACAGCCATGATATTTTAAATTATCAGTAGGAATAAAAGAGCCTTCAACATGGCAGTCTACCAAAAACTACACTGAGGTATTGGTAGTAGGCTGGGGGAGTGATATACTTAGTATATCACTCTTCCTCAGAAAGGCCTTCCCCTTGAGTCGGAGATCAGCATCCTTGTTTGAAGTGAAGATGCAAATGAACAAATGTCATTTCTCTACAGGACCCGAACTTTCTACAGTTATTATTAGACTTTTCTCCACCAACTCTATCCAGCTGTCCCAGTAGGATTTGCCTTTTTAATATTTGAAAATCTGCTAATCTGGATTTAGCTTTGTTTTATCTTTTCTTCCTAATGACACAAAGCTTCACAAAATTGTTTGTATCAAAAATCAAAATAAAATCTTTTCCTCACATGTTATTTATATGAACTTAACAAAAGGACATTGGATCTCTCTGTGCTTTTATGATCCACAGAGAAAGAAACTCAACTAAGAAGAACCCTTATTTTAATTTCTAGTTTTAAAATTAAAGGCATAAATATAGTTTTCAAAAAGGGAATAACCTGTCGCTTAATGAACTGAATGAAAGTGTGTCTTTTGAAATGTAGAAACCTTCAATTTGCTTTAGATGTGAGAGGAAAATAAATATAAGGTAAAGAGAAGAAAACAACTCAGTCTATACATAAAGGAAGGATACTGATTAGTGCATTGGTCTTGTTAATAAGGCAGAAAAATGGGGATGAGGAAAATTTAGTGAAGCAAATGCCTAACAGGTAAGAGGAACAGAGTCTAGACACTGGAGAACCAGTATTAGAAACACAAAAAGTTAATTTACTTCAGAAAATTATTTTAGTTGACTCATATTTCTATTAAGTATAGTTTTAGAAGATTAAATTTTAAGAAGTGCCACTATTATCTTATTTTCTATAAGCTGCACATATGAGAAAATATCTTTGTAGTATTCAGAAGTGGTAAGGTCTCCCCACTTGTGCTGTGTTTGGATGGTGATAGTGATGGTGATGATGGTGATGATAAAATTTTGTGTGTGTGCATGTATATAGAAAGGAGAGGATCTAACGAGAATGCACATGTTAAGGAATGAAATAAAGAAATATATTCTATGTAGAAGGCATTGGAACTACTGAAGTATGGCAATTCATGCATGTCATTTCCATCCAGCTTTGCTTTGATGAGGCACTCCTTTCCCAGAATAGATGTCTCCTATCTTTTCCTTCAACCTTAACTTTCTTCTTCCAATTTCATTTCTGTGTTTGCACAGTCTCATGTATAATATTGTCATTCTTTTGGGGAAAATACATTTAAAAGTGCTAGAATTCCTTTTTCAAGGAAATTGAAATGTTGAACAATCCATTAGGCCCCATAAAACCTTGGAATGAGAAATGAAGTAGGTAGCCACACAGGAAATTGGACAGAGGTCAGAAAACTCAACACAGTAGATTTGTTTTCTAGAACTGTCAGCTCAGAGTCCTTATTTGACCCACTAGTCAACAGTTCTCTAACATTTTGGTTTGCAAACATTCGTTTTTCCAGTCTTCATTATACCCCAAATTTTTATCTTTCAGTATTGGGATATGGGACTTAATTTCAACACTCATAACTTTCCAAACATGGTAGTGTCATCCACTATGACTCTGATCATGGTAAGTAAGCCGAGCTCCGGATGGCAGATTATCAAATAGTGAGAGGAAAGATCTTCCTTTCATATGAACATTTATTTGATGTATCTTTATGGTGGTGACAGAAACAGAAGTTCCTCTAGGGGAAACTTCAAGTTACTCTTGGGTTTGGGACTTGGTCATTTTCAGTCATGAGAAGATATTCCAGATAATATTTGTTGAGTTCAGACCCAGGGTGGATATTTCAAACAGTGAGTCATTTCATGTTTGTTCTTTACATACCATATGCTGCATGGAGTGCGGAGCAGGAGGGAAGCAGTGATGGACAGCTGGTTCTCTCTATTTCTGAAGACAATAGTAATTAGTCAATTAAGAACAATTAGTCAAGAGAGATAGGTATCTTCTCAAGCCCATGATGATTTATAATCAAGTGATAGGTTAAAATAAGACCATACTGACAGACGTGTAAAATAAAGTCATAAAATCTACAAATCATACATTGAGAAGGAGGGGAAAAACATTGTTCTACCCCATGCTCCTTGCAATAGGTCATGGCAAATTAAATGGGATTATATCCCAGGAAGAATGATGCATAAATATCATTGGTGAAAATAAGAGAAAAAAATTCTCAATAAAAAAACAGATTAAATCATTTTCTTTCAGAGGCCTCAAGTAAAAACATTTATTTGGTATTCTGTGCCCTGCCTTCTGGCATATTGAAGAGAACTCTGCCTCTAAATCAGATCTTCCAGCCCCAAACTTTAAGTTGTGCTTAAACTCAACCCCATAACCTACTAACCATCCCTAAAGATATTCTTCATAGTTCTTCAAAGTAGGGCTAAAACTACCCTTCCATAGGTTTAATGTACACAGTAACCAAAATGTGGGAATCTAAGTAATTGTTAAGTATCTGCATCTATGGTGGATCACAGTAGTCATTACCAATACAAAAAAAATCTATATTCAGACTCTCTTTGAACTTTGCATAGAGATTACACCAGCTAATGTCTCCCTTTTCATATTAAGATGTATATTTGATTCACCCTGCCATTTTGAGTTCAGTTCCTTGGAAAATGGAGGCCAACTCTAGGTACCCAGCTCTTTGAATGCAGTGAATACAAAAGCCGGCCAAGAGCTTTGGGGTACCTGCCATATGTTTTTTAAGATGTGCATGTCTACTTAGGTTTCATATGTTTTCTTGACTCAGTCCTTAGTTTTTCTTTTCAGAATTTATCCACTAACATTCAGCTTTTAAATGTAATAAAGTTATGGTTTTCATCATTAGCATTCTAAACTTGGATTGTTTGGTCTATTGAGCTATGTAGGGATCATGTCATTACAGTCAACAGTGATGAGCCCAAGAAGTATTTAGAGGGGTTGAGTTCCCAGGCATTGACTGCTCTTGAATATGCAACAGTCTATACTTCATGTTCTCTTCAAAGGCACTGTTGTCTTTAGTGAGGGGGCTCCATACCAAAGCAAACAGACACAAAATGCAAAAGAGATACCTGAATGGTGTCACACTCGCATGCAGCCCCATCATTTATCCCCCTTTTCAGCCTTACTACACAATTCAAAAGAGCAAAAGCTAGTAGTTTAATGTGAAAATCAAAGGCCAAAGAAATATCTTGTGTTCTGCTCGGCATGCTGATGAGTGTGTTAGAAATGAGTGTGACTGGAGAACGGATTCAAGGAAGGAGAGAGCTGTGTAACCTGCTTGTGCTTATGGAGTCATATAGACAAGGGCGGGTGGACAGCAGCAGCCACTTCTGGGTGACAACCTGCACAGCTTAGAGCTTTTTAAACACAGTGTGGACACTTAAAGTATCCAACCCTGGTGGGTGACACACTTTCAATGGCTTTTGTTATTTTATTCCAACAATTTCAAGGAGAATTGGGTCTATTTGCATGAATGGATTTTAAAAGACCTTTGTGTGTGTATGTGTTTGTGTGTGTGTGAGAGAGAGAGACAGAAAGAGAGAGAGAGAGATAAAGAGAGAGAGAGAGAGTAAGAGAGAGAGAGAGGTAGACAGGCAGACAGACAGACAGACAGACAGGCACCAACACAACTGATAACATTCACAGGAGAATTTTTAGTCCAAAGAAACTTTCATTTCAAGGCAAGATATAAGACAACTGTATATGAAGGTAAAAATGAATTTATAGTCTTATTAATTTACTTACTTTATATAGTCATGAAGATTCCAGATCTGCTGTTTTAAGATATATTCCTTTTCTGTCTTTATCATAGTAATGTGATACAGATTTGCAATGGTAGGGGAGCTAACAATGAGTTTCCCCACATGCTATTTTGATTGCTTTCTGTGGTTGTCTCAGGCAGATAAACAGCATTGGTATTATTTCCCAACTTGTAAAGATAAAGAATGTGAGGTTCATGGATTTGTATTCTGAGACATTAGTAAAATCTAAAAGCCACAGTGGGACTTAGTCGCATTTGAATTGGAGTCTCAACTGCCAGTGACCACAAAAGTGGCTTTTCCAAAGCAGTTTGGAGTCTGTGTTTCAGTTTCTCTGTACTACAAACCACAGATGGTCCAGCAATCCAACTTGGTTATGACAAGGAGTGGCTGCAACATACCTACAGGTACAGGTTTACCTGTGCGTCTCACAGAATAAGACTCAGTGAAAAGTATCTCTTATTAGTGAGCTGCCTGCTACTGTTTGCCAAACAGAAAAAGTATCATGACTATATTAAGACAGCGCAGAGACTCATAACTGTTCAAACTTGTGAGATTAAGAGTCTGGGAGTGTTCATCTCTAGGTGGAACATCTATGTTACCCAACTGCAACTCACAGGGACCATCTAGGAAGGAGCTGGGATGGGACAAAAGGGTGTTAGAGGTAGAGGATGGGGAGGAATCCTATGAGAGGTGACCGTTGTTCATGACATGGTTGTTATGCACATGAACTCAGAGCAGCCGTGGTCATGCACACAAGACCTGTCAAAGACCAAGAAGGTTAAAAATTCCAGAACAGAAGTGGAAAACTCCAGATGCCTTTAGCTTGGAGTTGATGTCCTTTGAGGATTGTTGGGAGAAGGGGAGTCGCTTTTCCAGGAAGGACAGTGATACATACATTGCCCATACCCCCATGAATGAATGACCTATAACTATACCATAAGGGCATCATTAATAAGACTTAGTGAGGAGACAAGAGAGGAGAATGATGGCAGATATGTTAGCAAGGTGAAAGGAGCTTGCAAGAGGATGGAGTGGTGGATAAATAGAATGAAGAAATATTCTATGCCGGGCGGTGGTGGCACACGCCTTTAATCCCAGCACTTGGGAGGTAGAGGCAGGCGGATTTCTGAGTTCGAGGCCAGCCTGGTCTAGAGTGAGTTCCAGGACAGCCAGGGCTATACAGAGAAGCCCTGTCTCAAAAAAAAAAAAGACAAAAAACAAAAAACAAAAAAGCTAGGGGAAGGACTGAAGGAGCTGAAGGGGATTGCAACTCCATAGGAAGAACAATATCAATTAAGCAGACTCTTCAGAGCTTCCAGGGACTAAACCACTAACTAAAGAGTATATACATGGAGGGATTGATGGCTCCAGCTGCATATGTAGCAGAGGATGGACTTATCTGTCATCATTGGGAGAGGAAGCCCTTGGTCCTGTGGAGGCTTGATGCCTCAGGGTAGGGGAATGCTAGAGGGGTGAAGTGGGAGTCTGTGAGTGGGTGGAGGAGCACCCTCATAGAGGTAAAGGGGAGGGGATGGTAGGGACGGGTTGCAGAGGGAAACTGGAGAGACAACATTTGAAATGTAAGAGAATAAAGTAATAAATAAATAAATAAATAAATAAATAAATAAATAAATAAGTAGAATGGCGAGAGTGTAACTTAGTTAAATATACACAACTATGAAATACTCAGAACCAGACAGATAGGAAAGGAAGGTGCAGAGACCCAAATGTGATCTTGTTGAAGTAGGGAAGGTGTCCCCAACCTGTTTTCTCTGAGACCCATGGGGGTTCTGAGCACAACAGCTTGGGTGCTAGGAATATGGCAGCAGCTGTTTCCAGAGTATCAGAGTATGAACACTGCTGTGGGTGGTCACCTGGCAGTGTGTGTGGAAACAAAGGTCAGGTCAAGGCTGCTTCGGCTCCAGCCTGCTCTGCTGGTACATGTTGTAGACTAGCATCTACCACCATGAGAGTATCCTGATTTCATACAGGAAGCGATGAACAGCAGTAAATTATGAACTCAAATCTACTCTCCATGCCGTGAATTAAAGGAGCATTGGAAAAGATATAAAATCCCAAACACTGGCAGAGCAGTCAAATTAGACTGTGATCAGGTGTCTCCCTAACACTGGTGAGCAGAAAATCTATAAATAATGAGCAAATCCAAATCCGAATAGTTATTCACGGTCTCCCTGGGGATGTGCTAGTTGCATGTATTAGCATACCCAGCAGACCCGTGTTCCAGGAAAGCCCTTCACTTACAAATGAAGAGTTAATAAAATTCCACACACCCACAGAAGGCTGAATTGTAATAGGAGTCCTCTTACCGAGAAGGCAGCCATATTGCAAGCAAAGAAAATGCTGATCATCTAGTTAGAGCCATGCAAATAGTTCTCCAGGTGTACACTCATTCTCCAGGAGAGTTGATGCCCTTGAGTAATATCTCATTAATTAGGCTGCCACTAAGCGGGAAGGTGTGGTGGTGAGGTTGTGGTAGAATGAATGCCCCCAACATAACAAGTGTGGGAAGGAGATGCCATTAAGTCCTGCATTTACCGTAGGATCTGCCTGCTGATGGGAGCAGGGCCATGGGGACAATCAGCTAGAGTCTAGGTTTGAAAACAAGATCATGGTGCATCAAACAGAAGCAACTAGTCCCTGCCTGCTGATTCATCCCACAATTGGACAATTGTTTGTCCAAGCTGGATGAATAAAGCCGAGGTCTGGAAATGGACTTAATGAGAGGCAGACAAAGAGATCCTTGGTACCTTTTCTGCCTGGACAGCCAGAGCTTCTGTTTGAACAATTGCACTCAATAATGGAGACCTTGAAGCTTCTTATTTGGAAGCATCGGCTTTACCTGCTGAACCAGCAAAGCCAGTTTTCACCTTGCTGACATTCAGTAAGTTTAGAGACTCCATCCTCTCCACAGAAGGCAGTGCAGGATGCTGTATTAGCCACTCTGATTCCACACACAGCGGAATCTGGGAATATCATAGAGGATGAACAAATGCTTGATTGTATGCATGATTACTTCTATGATATCATGGTGGGATATTAAAAAGCTCTAATTCAAACAAACAAGCTAAGCGAAGCAATGATACTTAGTGGGTTGCTTGTTAAACAAGCTACTTTCCAGGGGGACCCGTAGCATCTGGAAGGGGCTCTGGGAGTATCAGAGACTCTGATCCCAATGGTTTTGCTTTGATAAGATCATTATACAGCAAATATTTGAAATGTTCTTGTTTCAATGATGCCCCCCACTGAACAAGCGTGTCAGTCCTTTCAGCTACTTCCTTGACAGAAAACTAGTGGCTGTCACCTCCTTGTTGGGAGCATGTCCATAGCAACTATATCTCTCTCCCCTTTTGTAAAGGTAGATACTAGGCTAAGCCATGGTAATTTATTTAGTACCTCAAAAATACACTCTGTAGCTTGCCATGAAATTTAAATTCTATAAGAGCCAGGGCTTAACTTTGCCTTGTACATGTTTATGTGTACTACACCTAGCAGAGTCCAGTAATAGTGCATGATTAATAAATCTCATTTTTTCTTCAATAGCTAGTAACAACCAAGAGCTTACACTCAGAGCTTTAAATGCTTTCTTAGTTATGGTCAAACAAAATTTAATTGATTTAAGACTTTTGCTTGTGGGTCATAAAATCTACCACTATTACAGATATCCATCAGCCCACACTGTTTAGGGAATTCAAGGAGAAGAAAAATGAACCATGGGTATTTTTAACGACTGCCACTGAAGCAGGCCACTGGGTTGTGCAGAAAACATTTCTGGAATCAAAAGCATGGAGAAAAGGATAATGTAAAGTACATTTGGCAAAGAGAAGGAGATGAGTAGCCTTTACAAGATATAAGATGTTAAATGATAAAATCTACAAATTAGTCACTGTATTGGTTAGTTTTATGTCGACTTGATACAAGTTAGAGTCTTCAGAGAGCAGGACTCTTTAATTGAGAAAATGAATCCATAAAATCCAGCTGTAGGCAGGCCTGTAAGGCATTTTCTTAATTAGTGATTGGTGGGGAAAGACCCAGCCCATCTTATGCAGTGCCATCCTTGGGTTGGTAATCTTGGGTTCTATAAGAAAGAAGGCTGAGCAAGCCATAGAGAACAAACCAGTAAGCAGTACTACTCCATGGCCTCTGCCTCAGCTCCTGCCTTCAGGTTCCTGCCCGATGTGAGTTCCTGCCCTGACTTCCTTTGGTGGTGAACAGTGATGTGGAAGTGTAAGACAAATGATCCCTTTCTCCCCAACTTGCTTTGGTTGTGATGATTCAAAGTTAAAACTTTTCCTATCTGAGTCACATTTTCTTATCTGAGATATTAAGAAGATTAATGAAATAGATTTTCTTTGGATCTTTGAAAGATGCATAAAGTATACTGGAAGTATCCCATGTACATTAATAATGGTATAATGACTTAAAATTGCACCATGTGCTTTTAAGGTTGGAATTTTAAGGACAAGTAGTATATCCTTTGTTCAAGAAAAGCTGATCAAGACCATGGATGAGTCTCCAGGAAGCTGAAAGGTTAACTTTTTTCCTGAAAAGTCAGGGGCAGAAATTACTTTAGAGTCATTAATTCTAATTTTAATGCCTGTGGCTATGTGAGTGCAAACCAAATTGTAGTGTCCACCAAAGCATGAGTCCTCCCAGATAGGAGATGTATTCTCTTGGTGCCAGGCTGTAATCTCACTACCCTGGATCCATCTTACTGGTTAAGCCACTAGTCTAGAGTATACTAAGCTTAGGGCTTGACTTTTCCACAAACTTCAGATTCTCTAAGACCAGATCTGAAACTGGGGTGTTTTTAAATTTCTAACATTTTATCTCATGATTGACATAGAGACACAAATGCTAAGACACAGGGGTTTAAGATGCAGGCATCGTTCTGAGAGTCACTACTGCCAAGAGAGATGGGGTCACCGCCTGGAGAACACACAAGCCTTCGATCTTGCCACTTCTTTCCAAGGAGCCAGCTTGTAGATTTTGAGTGCCACCTGTGTGCCAACAAATTAAAAGATCAGTTTAAGTCGATCTCGAGGCCTGATTGTGCATGTGACTTTGGCAAAGTTGTTTTATTACATTGTGCCTCAGTTTTCATCTTTGTAGCAAGAGATACTAAGATATCTGCTTCTTTGGGTCTAGATGAAAAAAAGAATATACTTGATATACAATAAGCACCCTGCAGCTCTAGTTTTTATTATGAAGTTTTAGAGCTTATTTTATTTATTATAATTGTGTATGTATGTGTGTGTGTGAGAGAGAGAGACAGAGACACAGAGAGAGAGAGACTTGTGAGAGTGCAGGCAAGGGTGGGATACCTCAAAGGACAACCTTTCCTATTGTGGATTCCCAGGATTGAACTCAGGCTGACAGACATGTGTGGTACCTGCTCTCAGCCACCTTGCTGAATTGATGCTCTTGGTTCACTGTTGATGCTAAAGGAATGTCTATAGGGATTTCCCAGTACTCTACAATATGCTGGGCTCAGAGGCTTCCAGTGCTGTTGAGATCCAGAGGAAGAGTTTCTCACATCACAAATGAAAGTCTGGGGCCACTGGTAAGCTTGTGGCACCACTAGGATTGTGGAGTGTAGCAATATAAGAGCCAGATGACTGTGGAGCATAGCAATATAAGAGCCAGATCTTGCCTGCTTTCTGCTGTAGGAACTAGCCTTTATGTCCTACTCTGTAAGATACAGATGTTATGAGAAAGGCTACTGCCAAGAGGGGTGGGGACAGTCTCTGGAGAACACGGAAGCCTTCAACCTTGCCTCCTCTTGACAATGAGCCAGCTTGTAGATTTTGAGTGCCAAATGTGTGCCAAGATGTCTACCCATTGAAGGAGGCATGAGAATCAGCGTCTGTTCTCTTGTGATTATAGTCTAGCAAGAAAGTGACAGACCGATAACACAACACAACAAAGCTCAGTGCTGCAGCAGAGTGGGCGGGCCAATCAGGCCCATTGGCAGTGTTCGCTCGGAGAGGTTGCTTTAAGGAATTATTTTAGTCGATGGCTAGAAGACAGAAGTGTTTGTAGAGGACAGAAGTCCTTTGTGTTCACTAAAGTGTTTGCAAGACCGTTGCCTGCAAATGAAAGAGCAAGAGATACAGAGATGGCTACCATCGGCAGGACAGTGCTTCCTCTGTCAGCAGGGAGACTTGTCTCTTCAGAGGCCCATGCCATGTATAGTCTAGCACAGAGGCATAGCACCTGGGAGAAAGCAGCTTGTGGACCTCCTGCCCCTGGGTCACTGGCCAGTCTGTCTAACTAAGCCACAAGATTCAGATTCACTGAGTGACCATGTCTCAAAAAAAAAAAAAAAAAGATGGAAAGGAGTGGGGAAAGATACTGGAGTCCGTCTCTGCTCTCCACGCACATGTACACACCTCCACAGTAACAAGTACAAAAATAACACACACACACTATGGAAAAGGATAACACACACACCTTCGAGTCACCTCCTTCCCCCTCTTATTCTGCCATTTTGTTTTGTTTGTAAATGTGTTGTTCTGATGTATCCAAGCATATGCATAGCACTTATAAAACCATGAATAATTAACCAATTTTAATTAAAATCATCTTTAATTGCTAGACACAGTCTCTGATCACAATGATGACACTCTCTGATCAAAGCAGATGAAATTCCAACAAGCAAGTTTGACAATCTGCTTAATAGTAGCAGTGATCTCCAATGTTGCTTGAATTTTTGTTACAGGCACTCTGGTAAATATCTGTGTCTATGTATGTGTGTCTGTGCATGCATGGGCATAGCTCAGAGGTTGACGGCAAGTGAATTTTTGAGATAGGTTCTACTACAGAACTTGGAGCTGGCCAATTTAGCTTCACTGTCGGACCAGCAAGCACTGAGGATCAAGGATTGGGTATCTGTCTCCCCTGGCATTGGGATTTCAGATGTACACCTTCATCCCAGGTTTTCTGTAACTATTGAGGATTCAAACTCAGGTACTCTTGCGTGCATACTGAGCCACCTCCCAAGCCCTTTATTCCCATGCATTTCATGTCTGTGCAAGATCCCATTTTCTAAAGGACATAGTTAAGATTTGGAGAGCATAAGCAAGCAGCTTGGTTTGCTTACAATTACAGTTAATAAAGGGTGTAGATAGAATGCACTCCCACACAGTGTGGCCTCAGAACCTTCATTCTTAACCAAAACTGAAGATTTATCATAAGAACATCCATTTTATTCTTAAAAGTTTCTTTAAAAACAGCCCCAGTGCTGTACCTTTCTCATCCTCTGAAACTCTCCTCATTGAAGGCAAGACAGGATTTCTGGAGGCTCTCTGGACCCATAGATAGCTGTTCACTGGCAATCCTGTGCTACTCAAGTTGAATGCAAGCTTCTCAGAGCAGGAGCAGGTTCTGAAATGCCCTCCTTCCCATGGAGATGTGTAATAGAAGGGCCTTCCTGATCTTTGGTTTGAATTTTTGCTCAAGCCTTAGAAAAAGAATTATATATGCCTTCAGGTTAATTTTCAAAACTTTATCACGTGTTAGAAATTTCCCATGATTTGGTTGAAGACAACCCCCACCTTCCTGTCCCTAATCACACTTGAGAAAATGGGCACTATTGAGCAGCTACATGATTGCTATGCTGTTCATGTAAAAGAAAATAAAATGCAAATGTTCTCTGCAGAGCATTAATAGTATAATAATGAACCAAAGTCGAAATTTTCTGGTATCTCTAAAAGTAATGACAGGGAGAGTACATAGGATCAAAATTATGATATTTGAAGTTGATGGGAAAATTCTAGCCCTTCAGTTTGACAAGTGTTCCATTATGAAATGGAAAACAATACATCAAACAAATTATTTTCCATCATGTCCAGAAAATTCCATTAATTTATTTACCCGTTCCTATGGCAACAGAAAATGAAACAGGCTGAGTCTATGGGGTTAGATATAAAATAAAATTACTGAAATCAATTATTTCAAATTACATTTGAATTAACTTGATGGTTTATCCACAAAACAACGATGGGGTATAATAATGGTGTGAGGCTGAATTACATATGTTTCCTGTTTCCACAAATAGGAGGGCTAGATGCCAGCACAGTTTGAGCTCATGTTCTGAGGCTAGCTGGATCTATGCTCTACTCTCTAAGGAACAGTTTGTCCATTGAACATTCCAAACTGCTAATTTGATTAGGATTTGACAACATCTCTCTGTATGTCTCTGTATATCTCTGCTTCTGTATGTCTCTATATGCCTCTTTATATCTCTGTACTTCTCTCTTTCCCCCTCCCTCTCCCTTCCTCCCTCCCTCCTTTCTCCCCAACCTCTGTCTTTGCACATTCATGTAGAGGACAGAGATCAACCTCAAATGTTGTTCGTTTGGCATCAACTATATTGTGCTTTGAGGCAGGGGTCTTCTTGGCCTGGAGTCACTAAACAGTCTGGGCTGTGGGCTGAAGGGTTATTTTCTCCAGCTCCCTCCACTCCCAGTGCTAGGAGGATAGTCATACACCATCATGCCAGACTTTGGGATTTTTTTGTTTGTTTATTTGTTTGTTAACCATGGGCTCTGGGAACCAAACTCAAGTCCTCATGTACTCATGCAAGCATAACAAGATATGCACTGATGGAGCTATCCCCACAGGTCCTTGGTTATAGCTTGAAACGGTCAGCATAATGCAAACTTATCCTAAGAAAACAAACAAAACAAGACAGGTGCTCCATGACAAACAGTTGACAGTAAAAATTAAAAGTGGTTGACAGCCATATCAAAGAACAGAGGGAGTAAGAGTCAGCACAAAGGGGCTCTAGAAGCAGAAGCTGCTTGTGTGACACTCTAATGGACACATGGCATTACATACTTGTCCAAGCCCAAAAAATGGATAATACCAAGAAAAAGTGAAACTTAACACTGATTATGGAATTTTGGCAATAATGAGATGTCAAAATATATGGAAAATAGTAAAAACAAAGTGTCATTCTGATGCAGAGCATTGATGGGGCTCTATGGGGATGCCCCCTGTGCTCTCGACTCTGTGTGCTGTGAACCTAGTGTGCTGTAGAAGTTAGGGAGTCAGCATTCTAAACTGATCCTTCAATATCTTGCTTATTTATCACTAAAGCCTATATCAACAACTTACAGTTAAAAACAGTATTTATGGGTGGGGTTTTCCTCAGAGGAGGAATTTTCTTTAAAAAAAAAAAAAGTAAAGAAAAAGGAAAAAGAAGATGACCAAGAAAATGTGTCATTGAAAAACAAAGAAAAACAAAACAAGCAAACAAAAAACAGGAACCAAGTTTTGAAGTGAAAGGGAAAGTCTGTCTTAAGATTCTAAGAGGCCATTTTAAACTATACCTATTTTCCTTAAAAGTATATTTGCATGTTTAGCACAGGGTAACTGCATGGGAGGTGAACTTAAGGCATCAGGAGTCAAAATATCTGGAGGAAAAGGAGGAAAGATACAACCACAAAAGAAAAACAAACAGGCAACACAACAAGACAGCAGCAAATGACCCATGACACGGGAGGTGAGCAAATGACCCATGACACAGGAGGTGAGCAAATGACCCATGACACGGGAGGTGAGCAAAGGACCCATGACACGGGAGGTGAGCAAAG
>NW_022196904.1:185965469-185980753 GCF_008632895.1 Mastomys coucha
ACCCATGACACGGGAGGTGAGCAAATGACCCATGACACGGGAGGTGAGCAAAGGACCCATGACCCATGACACGGGAGGTGAGCAAAGGACCCATGACACAGGAGGTGAGCAAATGACCCATGACACATGACACGGGAGGTGAGCAAATGACCCATGACACATGACACGGGAGGTGAGCAAATGACCTGTGGGCTTCCTTCCCCTTTGCCTCAAGAGTCGAAAGCGAAAGGAAACTGCCCTCGGATCCAGGACTGCGGATGCCTCCTGTAGAGTAGATGCCGGACTGCTGCAGATCAAAGTTTGTCGGACTTTCCTTTGAAGTTTCTTCCCTCCGGTCTTGTGTTTATGTTTACATTGGTTACCTTGTGTTTATGTTAAGTTGGGTTACTTTCGGTTTCCCCTTGGTCTCGATCCTGCCTCCGTTATATAAACGCAGTTATCCCCTACGTAAAATTACACCTTGATACATCTACTTGGTGTGGTTTCTTTTGCCTCTTCCCTCACCCGCTTATTTCCACAGGTACTCAATATTCCTCCAGTCCAAGAACACCCACAGAGAGAGGGACGATCCCCCTCAATGACCCATGAAAATCATCAAAGGACATTAATCAAAGGACATTACTGATGACTCCTAATGAACCGAGCAACAAGTTCAGGAAAGCATGGTGCTCAGAGAACAGAACAGGGACCAGGCAAGTAGATCATTTCCTGATGACCTAAGAGAAACTTCTGAGCATGCTTATCAAGAGTTACACAAATTCCTGGTTCTCTAGCCCCACCATCAGCGATCAGATGAAGGCACTTACATGATTTTAATTGGTTTATTGTGAAAGGCACTTACATGGTTTTAATTGGTTTATATAAAATTAAGTCATATAAATTCAAGTTTACTATCTAAAAATATAATGCTGCTTTTCTAAATAGAAATCATGTAACTAGTTATTTCATAAATTACTAAGTGATTTCAATAAAAATCTTTTGAAAATTTCTTACTTCTTGATGGCATTCCAAATGGTAACAAATGAGTTAATTTCATGATGATGAATTAAAACTTAGAGTCAGTCGAATTAATGGCTGTCAGTTGAGACATTTTATGCTTAATTAAGGCCCAAAGATTTATTTAATTTTATTTCATATTGATTGTAATTAGGAATTTGTTAATAATTATGGTTAATTTAGGAACAGCTTTACCAAAAATGCTGGCTAATTAAAAAAAAAAAACTCAAATAAACAAAAATCAAAAAACAAAAACCAAAAACAAACAAACGACATCTCCACCAATTAGTAATAAAACATTTCATGCTCTCTTCAGTTGAGGGATATCTATGTTGTTTCCAGTTTCTGTCTATTATGAATAAAACTGCTACACAGTTGAGCAAGTGTCCTTTGGATATGTGCCCAGGAGTGGTATAACTGGGTCTTGTGGTAGATTGATTCCTAGTTTTCTAAGAAACTTCTTATCGATTTCCAAAATGACTGCACAAGTTTGTACTCCCAACAAGGAGGAGTTGTGTCCTGCCTGCTCCACAGATTCACCATCATGAGCTGTCTGTCATACATGGTTTTGATCTTAGCCATTCTGACAGGTATAAGATGGAACTTCAAAGTTGTTGTTGTTTTGGTTTGCATATCCTGATGCCTAAGGATTTTGAACATTTCTTTTTTTTTTTTTCTTTTTTTTGGTTTTTTGAAACAGGGTTTCTCTGTGTAGCCCTGGCTGTCCTGGAACTCACTCTGTAGACCAGGCTGGCCTCGAACTCAGATATTGAGACAGGCAGATTTTTGAACATTTCTTTAAGTGTTTCTTAGCCATTTCAGATCCTCCGTTGAGAATTTTCTGTTTAGATCTGTACACCATTTTTAATTAGATTTTTTAGTTTTTTGGTATTTAGTTTCTTGAATTCTTTATGTATAATGGAGTATTCCTTATTTGTTAAAAATGACATCATGATATTTGCTGGCAAATGGATGGAACTAGAAAAAAATGTCATCCAGAGTAAGGTGACCGTTTCAGTTAGTGTTTCATTGCTCTGAAGAGATGCCAGGACATGGCAGCTCTTATCAAGGCAGATATTTAATTGGGGCTGGCTTACAGTTCAGAGATTCAGTCCATTATCATGGCAGGATGCATGGTAGTCTTCAGGCAGGCATGGTGATGGAGGAGCTGAGAGTTCTACATCCTGATCTGAAGGCAGGCAGGAGAAGACTGTTCTATGCTGGGCAGAGCTTGAAGACTAGGAAACCTCAAAGCCCACCCCACACATTGGCACACTCCTCCAACAAGGCCACATCTACTCCAGCAAGACCAAATTTCCTAATACTGCCACTACCTACCCACTAAGCATTCAAACACTTGTGTCTTTGGGGACTAAACTTATTCAAGCCACAACAGTAACCCAAACCCAGAAAGACAAGCATAGTATGTACTCACTTATAAAAGGATGTTAGCTATAAAGGATAAATGTCCTATAACCCACAGACCCAGAGAGGCTAAGTAACAAGGAGGGCTTAAGGGGGGAATGAAAATCTCTCCTAACCCTAACCTAGGAAAGGGAAATAGAATAGATTCTGCGGGTGGACTAAGCAGCAGGTGGGGCCCAAAACAGGGGAGATCAGATGGGAAAGGATGGAAGGAGAGTATACTAGGAGGTACAATTGGAATTTGGGAGGGCATTTCAGTGAAAAGGTAGAAACTCCATGGAATCCAAGAGGATGACCCTAGCAAAGGCTCCAAGTAATGCAGCACAGGGAGCCTGAACTGGCCATCATCTATAACCAGGCAAGGCTTCATGTGGAGGGACTGGTACACAAATCAAGCCACAAAACCTCCAACCTAAAGTTCGTCATGCCTGCAGGCTGTGCTGGAACCAGAACCTAGCATTTGTCATCAGAGACTTCATCCAGCAGATGCAGAGTCCCACAGGCAAATATTAGGTAGAGCTCAGAGTGTTCTGCAGAGGAGGAAGGAGTATTGAAGGAGCCAGAGGGATGAAGGACACCACAAGTACACCGCCCACAAAATCAACTGACTGGGACTCAAGTGGGCTTACAGACGTCAGGGAGTCTATATGGATCTGATCTAGGTCCTCTGCATATATATTATGGTTGTATAGCTTGGTGTTCTTATGAGACCCCTAATAGTGGGAGTGGCAGCTGTCTCTGAATCGTTTGCCTGTCTTTGGGAACCTGCTCTGCCTACTGGGTTGCCTCACCCAGCCTTGGTGTGAGAATATGTGCCTGATCTCATTGTAGATTGTCATTTTTGATGTCCCTGGGAGGCCTGCTCATTTCTGAGGGGAGGTGGAGTGGGGGTAGATCTGAGGGAAAGGGGAGATGGAGTCGGGGGAGAGTCTGGGTGGGAGGGGAGGGAGGGAAAAGTACAGTCAGGATGTAATATATGAGAGAAGAATAAATAAAAGGAAAAGTATTTAATGCATCCATGCCTGGGGAAGAAAAGATCGAAATAGTTTAAATTCTTACCACCAAAGCAGCACATATATTTGATTAGATCCATTAAAAGATGGGAATCTATCTTCTCCCTGGGAGAAAACATAACTTTGTCTGATTTATTCTTGGGAAGTTGTCTATGCTTTTTTCATGGATTAGTTTCTCGATTGTTCATAACTGTTTATTCATCCATCCCTTCCCCACACTCTTGCCACCTTTATAGCAATAGGTATTTACTAAACTATGCAAGAGGGCAAATGCTTGTGTTCAGGCAACTCCCATGTGGGAAGCAAAGATCTTAGAATATATCTCATCTATTAGTTTACACCAGAAAATGTGTCCCAGAATTACCAAAAAATTATGCTGAATATATGTCTATATTTTGCCTTTAGTTTATACTTAAATTTTACACACATACACACACACACACACACACACACACACACACACACTTAGTGTTTATATTAGTGTGGTGTGTGTATGTGTGTATGTGTGCATATATATGTATGTATGTATGTATGTATGTATGCATGTATGAATGTATGTATGTGAAGGTAAATTCATGTGGGCCCATGGATGCCAGAGCTGTTTGGTGGGTATTGTCCTTAATAACTCTCCACTTTATATTTTGAGTCAAGGTCTCTTTCTTATCCTGGAACTCACTGATTGTCTTGAATGACTGGCCAATGAGCTCTGGAAATTGTCTCTGCCCAATATCCCAGTGCCCCAGTGCCCCAGTGCCCTAGTGCCCCAGTATCCCAGTGCCAGGCTTTTTACAGATGATGCCAGAGATACAAGGTGAGATTATCATGCTCACACAGCAAGGGCTTGACCTTCTGAGCCAGTTCCTCAGCTCTGAGTATATTTGTATATAAGGGGTTAGTAAAAAATCACTAGGGTTGACACAGTAATGACCCTTCCTGCTCCTCTCTGTGAAGTTAAACCACATACCCTGGAAGCCATGAAGTAAGTAATGGGAAAGAATATTTCCAAAGGCAAAAAGACGCATTCAGACCAACTGAGTTCTTTCCCAGCTGAGGAAGCAAGACTGTGGGGATTATGATGCATGTCTGCCCTGGATAAACTGCTGCTGTTTAAAACAAGCTGCTGGACCCAAGGAAGTGTTTCTATCTCAGAAGGGCTGCACTAGCCTTGCCTCATCCAAAGTCACCGAGGAGCTCAGGGAGATGTAGTCTGTTCCTGCCAGGAGAACCATAGGAAGTTAGCAGACCCCACATACCTGAACAAAGCCGAACAAAACAAGCACTGTAAAAGCTCTGAGAAGTAACTCTTACAGGGACCACAAGTGTTCAGAACCTGCTTGCTCAGTCCAAACAAGACAGTGGTTTTTGAAAAAAATGGTGAGTGTGTGCGTGAGTGTGTGTGTGAGAGAGAGAGAGAGAGAGACAGAGATAGAGATAGAGATAGATAGGTAGAGAGAGAGAGAGAGAAAGAGAGAGAGGGTGTAAAAGAAGTCAGAAACTCCTAAAGTAATGTTCAATTCACACAAAATTTGAAAACTTAAACTTACACAATCTTTTCTTCCCTAGGCAGTGAAATATATTAAACATTTTATTAAAACTTTGAGAAAAACTTTATGAGCTTATTATTTTATTTTTCACATCCAAAATACTTGTTATTCTGGTTCCTTAAAGTAATCTACATGGTAGAAAGAGGGAACCAGTTCCTGTAAGTTTTTCTCTGAATTTTACATGTACTGTGGCAAGTGTGCATCCTACTGCCACTCAAAATTAAAAAAAAAAAATATGTATAATAAAAGTAAAGTCTTTAGGAGGCTGAAAGATAGCCATACATATAAAAATAAATACGAAAAGTAAAATACACAGGGATTTAAAGAAACTTTATTTATGACTCTCAAACCTTGGAAGCAACCAGAATGTCCTTAAGTAGGTGGGTTGACAGATAAAACTGTAGTGAGTCTATTAGCTAGTGTCCCTCTCCAGTCTTCAGAATAAAGATAAAATACAAATTAGTGTATATTTTTGAAAAAAAGAAGCTAAATTGGTTATATGTCGTATGGTTCCAACAAGATGGCATCTGGAGGAGACAAACTGACATACAACAAGAAAGTAAGCAGTTGACAATGTCGAGGGCATCAGAAGGAATGATTAGTCAGAGCACAGAGGAATTTTAGGACAATACAAATACCCCAAGATCCTGGCAGACATAAGTCATTCCACCTTTGTACAAACTGATATGCTCTACAGGCTGAGCAAGAATACTCCTGTAGATAGATGGTGGACTTGGGTAACAATGATGCAGTAGTCAGGATTTAGCAGTGTTAGAGAACCACTCTGATGGGTGGTGTGGATTAAAGAAAGGGTTGCTATGTGTGTGTCAGGCAGGGTCTACATAGGAAATCTCATAACCCCTCTCCAGTTTTGTTAGGAATCAAAAACCAAATTCCATGGAGAGTCAAATATTTTAAAAGAAAGTGATAAAGCAGTTCACTCTCCAAAGAGAGTAGAGACTCCCAAGGCCTGCTCATCTCTCTGTCAAAAACATTCAAGGAAATCCTACAAGCTGAAGCTTGCATCAAGAAAATCTGGGTGTTAGTGGAAAATAAGAGGAAAGCAAGGCCAGGCCAGTTCCCTATGACCTTGGAAGGAACCCACATTTGACGAGGCTAAGTGACATGAGAAGATATAAAAGGCAAGGCTTGGCTGTGCATTGTCAACAGACAGAAAGTGATACTCACACACTTAAGTAAAGTGGTGGGACTATAAGGCACTTGGAGAGAAATAAGAAAACAGGGAGGGGGGGTTATGTGAGTGATTTAAGGAATAAATTCATATTTCCATGACCCAAATTCCAAATCTAACAAGAGCCTTTGTAAGTGGTCAGTCAACTAACCTATACATGAAAAGATGGGCTGGGATATTTAACAATCCTAGGGGGCTTCCCTAGGGTGCCCCAGCTCTGACCCAGATTACAACCGACAAAAGTTTGAAATAAAAATAAGATTTTAAAAAGACATCCTTAACACAGAATCATTACAGTCAATGAGAAAGGACTGCTGTTGTCTAGTTCATTTCATTCCTAATATGTTATAGTTTAACCAAACATGGTTGGCTTAACACATGAGCAATGCTTTTTTATCTAGGAAAAAAATTTCTACATCATGGAGTCATAGAAAATCAGATCAAATACAGAAATGCCCTACTGGTTTTCATTTCCAAACCACTGCTCTCCCCCAAACACATGCTGTAACCATAATCAGTTGCAGTTTAAGTTTTCATCGCCAACATGATCCGATTAGACAACTATTTAGTGAAATTCTGTATAACAATACATCTCTTTGTCTCTAAGAGACAAGCTTGCAGTCTTGAATGGCCCAGTACAGTTTTGCTTCTATGACTCATGTCTAGTTCTGCTGAATGACACAATACTCAAGTGGTCTGGAAGGCAAACACAAGACAGATTGAAGAGCAGTAAAATCGGATCTATAAGAAGAGCTAAACCAGTGGTAAGGAGCATAATAGCACACATCCCAAGCAGCGCCCCTCACTGGACTCTTTGATGTCTCATAAGTGGAACTGCTGACACAAAAGGAAGATATGTGTTAGGGATTGTTTCCAGGCCAGATGGACAGGCTGACACTGCAGAGTTCAATGGCATCTCTTGGGTCCTGCAGTTGCCTTGAAGAAGAGACTTGATGAGTGTTGATCATGTTGATCTTTCTGATGGTTAATACTGATTGTCACCTTGACCTAATCAAAAATGAGCAAGGAGACCAACTTTGGGGTATATTAGTGAGAGGGTTGCTAGAGTAGGTTAGTTGAGATGGGAAAATTTACCCTAAATGTGAAAACCCCATTCAAGGGCTAGAGTCTCAGACTGAATAATGAAGAGAAAGTGAGGTGGATGCCAGCTTTCGTTGCTCTCTGCTTCCTAACTACAATGGAGCCAGCTGCCTCATGCTTCTGCTGCCATGCCTTCCCTGGCACAGTAGATAGTACCATTAAACTAGGACTGAAGTAAGAATAGCTAGTACTCTCAGACTATGACTGAAGAAGCCCTTCCTTCATTTACCTTTTTACAGGTGCTTTGTCACATTGACAAGGAAGGCAACTAATGCAACTTCCTTGACAGAGTTAAACAAATCTGGATCTCATATATTGTGCTAACATGTAATAAATGGTGCTACCAGAAAGCCCCTAGTTCATTTCTAATGTACACTGTAAGGCTCTTTTTTCACAGTAAAAATAAGAAGCAAATACTATCAGCACCCCCATTTTCTGCTTCAAAACTAAAATTCAGAATATTTATAAGATTTGATAAAGCACATCAGCTCGAGAGCAAACCTATTGGTTACTTTTGTACTATTCTTCCTCTCTTGGCTCATAACTTCCTGATGATAAAAATGTAATCATTCAAGTATTTACATGAGTCCATCCTAGCACAATGGTCTGAAAATTAAGTGTCAGTTGCAGTCTGCAGTTAAATATTTGAGTGAGCGACTTTGGAACAGCCATTTAAACTCTCTCATTATTAGTAAATGAGAACAATAAAACTAGGCTATATTTTACCACCATCAAAAAAGATAACACAGTTACTGCTCTATAATTTTTCCTGTCTGCGTCCATCCATTCATTAGATTTTACCTTTAAAATGTTTACTGAGGAAGATAAATTCACTCTAAACCCAATCCACTCCAGAAGGACATACAAGACAACAAATTCTCCATTATTCTTTGACAAGTAATTTACATATGTCAATCAAATTGAAAACAGTTCAGACTTTTGGCTCAGAATTTCCTTTCTGTCTTCTGTAAGTTAATCATTCAAGGGAGAAAAAGCTGTCTATACAGTAAATGTTTTATTATTTAAAAAAGAAAAATCAAAATATATCGTTTCCATGCATGGCAAAGATTTGATAGGAAAATAAATTATAGCCTATCAGTATAGAGGACTATTGTGCAAGTGTGTAAATAAAAAATTAAAACTCATACTAATTAAATAAAAGAATAATAAAGAGAAAAAAGATGCATAGAATATAATATATTCACAGTAGTTATGGGGATGCACATGAAAACACTTGGCAAAAAAAATCTTATAAAAAATGAAATTCAGAGTAATCTGAAGAGTTGTTTTCCTTTACCATATCTATGAAAGAAAATTTAAAATTTTAGAAACACATAAAACGTATGCAATACCTTTTCTACACTCCTGTCCTTAAAAAAAAAAATACTAAACTTCACTTTCAATTTCTTTATTCCTAGTTAACTATTTTAGCCAGTTTGCCTTCCCTTCCCAGTAGATGTGGCTTGAAAACATCAGAATGGTTCAATCCTTCTGGTGCTGCTCAATGGAGAATGTTCCAGAAACTTCACTCAGCTTACATTGGTTTACCTAGGGTAGCATGGGTCCTACTACTCATCCTCACTAATGCCGCTAATGCCGTGCCCTTCCTGTTAGCACGCCACCAACACTCTTGAGAAGCTCACCCATCATACACTCAAAATGAAAGTTCAATGCTTACTCTGTGTAAGAAAATGGAGATTCAATAAAAAGAAAAACTTAAATCTCTGTGCTTGTAGAACTTATGGACATTACCAGTAAGTGTTTAAATTTTTAAATGAGGACAGAGTGAACACTGAGAAGGCAAAGGTAGATTTCAGCCACATCTCAACTTCCTCACACAATGTTCTCTTTAGTATTTTGCACTCCCATCTGTGTTTTTGTACATGCATATTTTATAAACTTCTAAGAGCCGTGGGTTGAAGTTTACAGTGGGTATGGAAGATCATGCTTCTGTATGCCAGAATCTATCACCCAGATCATAAATATTTTTTCTGTTTTTCTTAAGGATTTTGAGAAATTCAATTTAATACTTACAGACAACTATATTTCCTGGTTTTAAATTTTTCTCCCAATTTCTGGATATTTAGGTGACTTTCAACTTTTAAAAATAACACTGATGATACAAAACTTCTAAAGATCAATGGGAAGAGGGAACTAGGTTATTTAGCTGAGCCATTAGTGATTCTCTCCGGCTCTTACCTGATTCCTCCGTATTAGAAACTCTGTTTAAGTTGAGCAGATACTTGGACGCCACGCTTGCAAAGCCTCTGAGACTTTTATAAATATCTGGGTAGATACCCCTATGACCTTGTCACTCTTGTCGTTTGTGGGCAATCACATGCATTATGCCAATTCTTCCTTGCATTCAGGAGGTGATCAGGCCCACTGGAACCTTGAACCAGTGGCCTATGAGGTGAAGGCTTATATGAAACCTATGAAAACACCTCACTGGGTGACTTTGTTTGGGGAGGACACCCCTCAACCTTGTTCTTTTTGGGTACCCTCCTTTCTGTCTTTCATTTTTTTTTTCAGAAAAAAAATTCTTTTTTTTTTCTCTTCATTATTTGTTCAAATATTACCCAACTCCAGACCTGACATTTACAGAATAAAAGTTAATAAAATTACAACAGAAAGAAATGATTATATAACTCGTTAGAAACAACAGCTATCTACATTATTAACAGAATCAGCAACTTAATTAAAAAGTCCATTAATTGTGGTGTTAATAGACCTGGCACATTTTCAATATAGACTGATACTGTTCAAGCTGATGCTTATTGGTAACATGTGAAAATCTGGGTGAGAACATTATCTATGCCACTTATGTTACACTTTTAATACTTGAAAGTATTGGTGGCCATTAGAGATGTTCTGTGGGCAAGTTTTCCTTTTTCTTTTTAATTTTTTTCCTTTTATTGACAATGGATATCTTTTTCTCAGATGCTAAGTCCTACATAGCCATGTACAAGGGAGAGCATGACATGGCCCCACACCTAGTACAGAGCCAGCCGAGCCAGCCTCCAAGAGTATCAATGGTTGTTGGGCATAAAACTTATTTGTATAATAATATACATAATTTACTTTATGTTCCTCCTTTGGGAGATATTTTCCCTGCCAAGGTAAAATCATGACTCCATGATAACTAGCAACAGCTGTCCAGGAGGAAATGATGTGTCTATGTCCTTAGCAAAAATGGTAAACACTTGTGACCTTCAGGATAGCCCTTAAGGCTGTGGAAGAGAAATCTGAAAACATGAGTTCAAAAGTGTGTAATTTCTCAACTATGTGAAATATAAAGATACAATATGAATCGTATGAGGGGCTTCATGAATCTAAAAGAACAAAAGGAGCTGCACTAATAAGCCAGCTTGTTAGAAAAATACAAAGGCAAGCAGATTCCCGAGTTCAAGGTCAGTCTGGGACAGTGAGTTTTAGATCAAGGCATGGGGAGAATAGTGATTTCAGGATGGGATACCACCCAGCTAATTTATTGTCTGTGCTTACAAAGGCAGGCAGATCTCTGAATTCATTTGCTATGTTAAAAAAAAAATTATTTGCTGTCTTTACTAAGAATCAAGGGGTAAAGGTCATAAAATGGTAATTCATGAAATAACCAAAAGGAACCCTGGCCTGCACAATTAAATTTGTATGCAAATAAAAGACTGGCCTTTGGTCTGCAGAAACTGAGCTGTCTGGAGATCTCAATAAAGCTGTCACACACAGCTGAACACACTCACAAACACCCCTTCCTCAGAACCCCTCTCCCAGCTGAGACTGGTCCGTGGTACTCACATAGTGTATCCTGACTGGGGTTTACCCTCCACCACTCCTCCTAGCTCCTCCCCATCCCATCCAGATCAACTTTCTTGCTGTCTTGCATTATTAGAAAGCAAACACGTTTCTGAGGTATAATGATAAGATACAAAACAATATATTAAAATAACACCAACACCAACAGTAACACATTGGGCACAACACACAAATAGAAGGAAAAAAGCCCAAGAGCAGGCACAAGAATCAGAGACCCACTCCTTCATATACTCATAGTCCCATCAACACACTGAGGTAGCTGTTGCCCGCGCAGTCATCTCGCCAGCAAGAAGACACGCAGACACTAGGATCCTTCTGCAGCAAGCATTTATTGTATCATGAAGAGGAAGACCCCCGAGCCAATAATCGGCACTGCTTATATACACCACAGCGTGGCGTGTCCGCCCATGATTGGCTGTTTGCTCATCACCCCATGTGACGTCCCAGGATGGGCCGTGACTTGGCACCTTTTCACTCTACGCACATGCACAAACAGTTGTTTACTAGGAGTCGACAGCGGATGTAGGGGATGTAGGCGCCATCTTGTCAAGGCGAATGCCTCTCCCGCTCTACCGCTCTCCACAGGTAGCCATGACATAAACACAGAGAACCAGGTACAGACCCATGCAGGCCTTGTGCTTCCTGCTTCAGTCTGAGTTCATATGAGATTCAATCCTGTTGACTTAGAGGGCCTTGTTCTCCTGGTGTTTTCTGTCCTTTCTGACTCTTCTACTCTTTCTGCTTCCTCTTCAGCAGGATTCCCTGAGCCCTGAGGGGTGGGATTTGAGGAGCACCAAAGTCTTTCTTTCTATAATATCTGGCTGTGGGTATCTTTAGCTGTTCCCATCTGCTGCAAGAGAAAACTTCTCTGATGATGACTGAGCCAGGCACTGATCTATGAGTCTGATCTTTACAGCAACTTTCCTTTTTGTCCAAGTACAAAAAGGTGGCTCATTTATGTGTGTCTGTTTGTTTGTTTGTTTTCTCATTCTGATGGTCTATTAACAACTTCAGCTGTGTTCCCACACTTACATTAAATAATTTTCTACCCTTTTCTCTGCATTTTGTTCCTAATCCTCACAGTAAATCTTGCTTAAAGCAGCCATCAATAACTTTGTCACAGGCTGTTGCTCGCTCTCTGGAAATTTCCTCTTTTAAATATATTATTAGTCTTTTACTTTTGAACTCAGCCTCACGTAAGTTTTCAGGATATGTGCATAATGGTAACAGATTATTGGACAAAATGTTACATGAATAGCCTCTTGGGGTGACAATTTTGGGGTTTTGGATTTTTAACTAACACAAAAATATTCTGAGTATGTTTTTATTTTAATCCCAGGTGTGGGATATGGGTCTGCTTCAGATTGTCCACAGGCATCTGAATATGATTTGCTCTAGCAGGGGTGTGATTTCTCCAGCTGCAGATCATGTCTGCTATTGTGTAACATCTGAAATTCTGGGGACTTTTCAGAGGATATATAAATGATAAGGCCCTGAGAGATGGGATGGATTATTGGCTGTTGGTTGACTGCTGTTGATTGCAGTTAGTTATAGTATGTTAAGTAGTAATGTACAAAGAAGAAACTAGATATCATGACTGCAAAGAGCAAACTTCCCCCAAGGAACTTGATGCCATTAATCAGGAGGAAGGAGTCTAATGATAACATCCTCCTTCCCTCCTCCTCTATTCTTTTTTCTCTCTTAATTAGTGTTGTGGGATTGAGATGGTAGAGAAGGGTACCAAGGACCAGCCTCAGCTTAGAGAAGGGTTCTGAGGAAGGGGTGTCTGGGATGGGCAAAAGAATGACTTGACATCAAAACGTGAGGTACTAGCTGACAGTCAGTGCTCTGCTTGAGACATCTTTCTCTTGCACTTCTAAAAAGTCTCTCTGGATAGCTCATCTCTTGCAGGCCTAAATCCTAGCCTTTTGTTTACATATTAATTCAGTCATTACCCAAGGTCCCCTTTAGATTATCCCATGAATCAGCATTTCGTGACCCTATCTCCTTGATTCTTAGAAAGATACAGCAAGCATATTTTTTAACATCACAAATGAATTCACAAATCTGCCTGCCTTTGTAGGCACAGACTAATGGACTAGCTGAGTAGGATCCTGTACTGAGAATACCATTTCTACCATGACTGGGTCCAGCCTAGCTCTGTCCCAGGCTGACCCTGAACTCAGGAATCTGCCTGCCTTTGTATTTGCTTGCCTTTATATTTTTCTGGCAAGCTGGCTCACAGGGCAGCTGCCTCTGTTCTTTTAGGTCTGTGAAGCTCCTTATACAATTCATATTGCATCCTTATATTTTACATAGCTGAGAAATTATATATTCTTGAACTCAAGTTTTCAGATTTCTTTTCCACAGCCTCGAGGACTGTCCTGAAGGTCTCCACATTTACTATTTTGCTGAGACATTAGCTATACCCTCACCTCCTGGACTTGTCTCTGATTATCATGGAATTATTAGCCTTGGGAGAGAGGATATTCCTTAAAGAAGGAACTTGAAAATATGCACATTATTATACAAACAAGCCCTATGATCACAGCCATCATCAACATTTATGGAGGTCTATGCCCTGGTGGCTCTGTTCCAGGGGTGGGACCAATTTCATGCCATCCCTTACATGGCCAAGCAGGACTTGGCAGAAGGATGGAAGAAAGAACCCACAAGGTAGCAAAAGCCTGGTTACAGCCTCTAGTCCCACCTTCTTGGATTCTTGCTCAGTGGTTGAGACACTTACTGCACATCCAGAGGTTCCAGGTTCGGTTCTCACCAGGCAAGTCTGGTGTCTCACAACTGCCTGTAACACCAACATCAGGTGATCTGACAGCATCTAACGGACTCTGTTGGCACCTGAATCAGCAGGGACACACACATACAGAAATAAATAAAAAGCCTTTATATCTAGGTTGTAGCCTCATACAGGGTTGTGTAACTTACAGCAAAGTTATTTGACAATGCAATAGTAAAAGGTTTCTGAATAGTAAAAGATCTTTGGTCAAAACAAGCAAAAGTTAATTCATACTCAAATGTTGAATGAAACTGAGTTGCCCCTGACAGCACTCATCATGCTGCATCATGTGACCTTACTTGCCTTGGCTTGGCACACATGAATGCTTTTCTCTCTCAGTTCATCCAATCTACATGATACTAACAAAGGCTGTGTGAAACACCTTCTCTCAGATTTGAGATTATTAGATGCACAAATTGCAGCACTTTTACAAACCCTTGGAAATTTTTAAGAAAATAATGTTTTAATGATAAAAAGCAGATTTTAATCTTTTCTTTCCATCATTTCTCAGTATGTATCAGGGTTTGTGCACTAGGAAGTTTAAGTTTAAAATAGTTTGAGTTTCTGACTTGAGTTTCTAAAAATAAGCTAAACAACTTTTGGCTTGGTATTAGGACAGAATTTCCAACAATTTCTAAAATGGTCCTAACATATTTCTTCCATTTTGTATTATGTATCTATTCAAAGCAGTCTACTCATTTATAAATGATTGCAAAATCAAAAGATTATCAAACCAGGAACACATTGAACATGCTTCACATTCATCAAATATTCTGCCAGTTTTAATGTTTCATATGAACAAAAGCAAGCATATCAACACAAATGTGTATCTTTAATAAGGAAAAGGTTTATTTATAATTATTTTTAAAAATTTGTATGTAACAGGAAATTATGCATATACCTCTTTTATACATATGTATACCCAGAGTCATGTAAATGCATAGTAACTGAAAAGAGACCTCAGAGGACAACAGGGTGGGGAGGCCTGTTCTGCTTTCCTCCCACACAGACTCCTTGTCACAATGTAGCACTACATGACATTCATCTATTGTCTGTCTTTCTACTGACATTCTAGTTTCCAGACTCACAGACAAGACCTGTCCTAAGGTTTTGTTGCTGGGAAGAGACACCATGACCTAAGTGACTTTTGTAAAGGACAATATTGGGGCTGGCTTACAGGTTCAGAGGTTTAGTCCATTATCATCATAGTGGGAATCATGGCAGCGCACAGGAGAAGGGGCTGAGAGGTCTACATCTTGTTCCAAAGGCAGGCAGAAGACTAGCCAGGTAGCCAGGAGAAAGCTCTCTTCTGCTCTGGGTGGAGCCTGACCATTAGGAGACCTCAAAGCCAACTACACAGTGACACTCTTTCTCCCACAAGGCCATATTTATTCTGGCAAGGCCAC
>NW_022196904.1:185980763-185981361 GCF_008632895.1 Mastomys coucha
CCAAGATGTTCAATATTCTGCCTGGTGTCAAAGACACAAGAAACATGTGGCTGGGCTTAGTCACAGGGATAATTCTGTCACCTTCTGGACCAGTTCTCTTTATCAGTTACTTCTGTGTTACTCAGACCAAAGTACCAGACAGAAAAAGTTTAATGAAGGAAAAGTTCCCTTGTGCTCTCTAGGGTAATATGATGGGTGACACGGTAGCTTTCTTGGCAGCAGGAGTGACCTTAATGCCATGGTAGACCAAGAACCAGCCCACAGCACTTGAACCAGGGCCTGCATTTAATCTTCAAACTCTATTTCTACCAGCAAGGTCTACTTTTTCCTTTTTTTCTTTTGAGCCTAACCTTTAATGGCTGAAGCATCCCTTCAGACTTTTTCTTTAGTGAGTAAACTACTTTTCTAGCCTCCCCCTTTAGATTTACTTATTTTAAATGGAAAATAGATTTTCTTCATAGAGTATAATATGATTAAGGTTTCTACTCCCCAACTACTCCAAGATCCTCGCCACTTCTCACCCTCCTACCCATATCCATACCTCTCTCCCTCTCTCCCTCCCTCCCCTCTCTCCCTCCCTCCCCTCTCTCCCTCCCTC
>NW_022196904.1:185982070-185983183 GCF_008632895.1 Mastomys coucha
CCCAGCGAGCTAAGTCTCTGGTTTCGGTTTTGAGTTCTTCCATGAACACAGCAGGGCCACCACAGTCTCCCAATTTATTGCCACTAGTTCACAGGCAAGTGTTCAAAGCGTGAATGAGCCTGTGGGCTCATTTCATCTCAAACTGAAAACAAAACACCCCGCTCTAGTATTTTGGTATGGCAGCACAAACGGATTCAAGTATAGCTTTCTAAACCTCAGTGCCAAGTTCCCTCCTGTGGGAAACTCTTAAAAATAGTTAATGGGAGGCTAGGTGCCGGGACTATGATCTGTTTACTCATTCATTAGCCGGCCATTCATGGATCTTGGTATACAATGCTATAGGAGCCAAAATCACTTACCTACCTATATTGCAATCATGTGAGGGCTGTGAGGGACATGATCTCTTTTTTGTTATTCCCATATTAGGCATTTGTATTTTCTTATTTATGTAGTATTCTAAACAATATATTCATCACAGATACTATTACAAGAAGCCAAAATAATAAAATGAATGCATGTGCATTCTCCCCTTATTGTAGCCTTGTCATTTTGTATCAACTAGAATCTATGATAGTACTTTGAGCAGAACCAAGAAAAGGCAGCTTTATGTCCTCTTTATTCTTTTAAAGTTCTCCCAGCATGCTCCTTGCAGATTACAGTAGAGTAAATACAAATATTTAAAAATCATTAATACCTACTGAATTCATCAAATATTCTATAACTTTAATTTTTTTCAGAACCTAGTTTTTAATGATGGTTCTTAAACACTTTAAACACTCCCTTTTATTCCACCACCCACCAGAGGTAGTGGAAAAGAAAAGATAAAGGGGAAGTGGACCCATTTAGAAAGGTTCTTTGGAGCAACTCCTATCTGATTTGTCTGGAAATCAGCAGTTCGGTTCAGGAGCAGCAGCTCCATCCACTTAAAAACATTTTGTGGATACACCATGTCTTAGTCAGGGCTTCTATTCCTGCACAAACTTCATGACCAAGAAGCAAGTTGGGGAGGAAAGGGTTTATTCAGCTTACTTCCACATGGCTCTGGATCATCAGAGGAAGTCAGGACTGGAACTCAAGCAGGTCAGGAAGCAGGAGCTGATGCAGAGGCCACGG
>NW_022196904.1:185983194-186022429 GCF_008632895.1 Mastomys coucha
TTCAAGAGGGAAAAATATCAGGGCACAGTCACAATCAAAAGCAAAACCAATGTCTGGGATCCAATTCAGGAGCTTCTGGGCTCCTCTAAGGGCTTTAACAGTCACTTCTCCAGCTCTGCCCTTTGCAGCACACATCTTGTCTTCTGGGCTCCAGATGCCTGTACTCCACTGCTGCTGCTGTCCTTGGTGGTCATTGCATGGTACTGGCATCCCCAAAACACTACTGTAACTATGCTTTACCAATAGCCTCTCATAGACTGTCTTCACGGTGCCAAGCCTCAACTCCTTTGCATGACACCCTCAGTCCTGGGTCATCAATTGCAAGCTGAGGCTGCACCTTCACTTATGACCTTCCATGGCCTCTCACGGTGCCAAGCCTCAGCTGCTCTTCATGATCCCTTCGTGCTGTCAAAACCAGTACCACCTGGGTGACTCTTACACATTACCAAGTCCTGCTGCAGCACAAGGTACAACCTTGGCTATCTCCAGAGCACAGCCTCTTTGTGCTCTCAGAAAACACTTCCCAGAAGATGTTACCTCAATGATGCTGGTCTCTTCTTAATCACCACTAATTTCTTAGCTCCAGCTAACCAACATCAATAGTCCCAGTAATGCAAAGTTTTCGCTTTAGTAGTTCTGGTATCTTGTTAATCACAGCTGATACTTCAGCCCCAGCTAACCAGAACCACAGAATCTTCACAATCAAAGCAACATGGCCCTGATAAGAGTCTTTAATCTTCCCTCTGAAATTTCACAAGCCAGGTCTCCATCTTCTGCACTGTTCTCAACATGATCTTCCAAGCTCCTCCAGAATATCCCACAAAGCTTAACAGCCAGTGGCCCTTTCAGGAAGCAGATACAAGGCAGCTGAAGTTTAGTCCTGAGGAAACCACCTGAGGTGAGGCCACAGGAAGCTTGAGAGGAGTTCTTGGGTTGGTTTCTCTCATTGGTGATGTTATCACAAGTTGAGCTCAACAACACTATGTAAGTCAAACCCATACATTCGTGCATAGCTTTAGCAAAGACTAGCAAGGCAGAGCTAACGAAACCAAGGCTCAGTGCTCCTCTCCCACTTTCTGTGGGGTTATATTTATTTTCCTTCATCAAGTGTCTTTTCATGTGTTTGCTATAGCCAAACTTCCCTTCACCTGTGTCTGCTTCAAAAAAAGAGTCTTTCACGTGTTTGCCTTAGCAAGACATCCTTTCACCTGTGTACTGCAGCAAAACATTGTTTGATATAAGTGACTTTCCAAAAACTAGAAGTTTCCCTTTCAAAACACCATTGAACACAACTGACTTTCCAAAGAACCCTTAAGTTTCTGCTCCATGTTTCTGCTGTATCTGCCCAGATTCATATATGGGTTTTCTTTCTAATCTATTAACTGGTCATTATTTACATTAATAAGAATAGATATTCTTATTTATAATAAACTTTGTGTTCTAGGAAGACTAAAAGTTATAATCTTTGATAGCACATTTTTGAGTTCACATATTTTATTTTAAAATATTTATGTGTTTTCTGGGTGAAATGAACCTTAATCTTACTTGTTATGCTATTCTGGTCTGACTCCTTAACTCAGACTCTTCATTAGATGAAGTATGTGATTTTAAATGTATCTATACTTCAAATATTTTTGTAGCATTGATCTGTAAGAAAATTGGAGCCTAATACTTTTTTTGAAATAAGACTCATTATGAATTCAGTGTTATCACTCCTGGTATTTTGCTCATTCTATTTATCTATTCAAATTCATTGGCATAATTGTCCATGGAACTGCCTCCTTTCAATCATTTCTCTTCATTTTCACTCCTAGTTGATGTGCATCTTTTTATCTCTGGATTCTTATTAACGTTTCTCTGTATATTAGTCTATAATTTGAAAAATGGTTGTTGGCTTTAAATTTTCTATTTGATTTTTGTTGTGTAAATATATCCTTAACCATTCATTTTTACTTTCATGAGTATATTTTGTTGCTTTTTCTATAATTTATTAGATGCTCATTGTACTTTTTTTTTCTATTTTTTGCAGTGTTTTTTGATGCAATATAGGGGATTGAACCTGGAGTCATGTGCATTTTAGATAGTCATTCTAGCTCTGAGCAAAGCCACCATCTCCACTTTAGGAATCATATGGATTTCACATTCTTCTATGAATATTCACATTTGTTTTTAAACAGGCACCTAGGGACATTTACTACCCTGTACACTTAGAAGTGCAGTTCCTGTCACAGCATTTCAGACTCTAAATGTATGACCTCATCTACATTTCCTCTTGAGGCCTCACCATGGATCACAGATTATCAGAGGAAACCTTTTCTCTACTGCCAATCAAAGCCAGTATTGACATTGATGAGAATGTGTCCTTTGTACTTCTGTGGACCAGATTTTTAAAAATGGCTTACCCCTATGTCTCTTTTGTAGTTTCAGAAGGAGGAAGAAATTCAGTCTGTTTGCTTGGTTTTATTTTATTCCATATGTTCTTTTGTTTGAGGCACCATTAAAAACTAAAAATAGTATTCTTAGGCAAGGGAGGGAGTTCAGCAGTTAAAGCCTGACCACTTGAGTTTGAATCCCAACACATATGGTAAAAAGAGCGAGTTGATTCCCACAAATTGTCCTCTGTTCTTCACATAAGCACTTTGGCATGTATGTGCTAGCATCCCTCCCTCCAAATTCATAAACTAATAAAAACTAGTAAATAACACTCTCAGGGATGTCTGTAGCTCCGGCATCTGGTCTGGTTCCTCTCCAGTGACTAGGAGCTCCATTCTTTGTCTTTCTCTGAAGTGCAGTCCAGTTGCTTAAATGCTTCTTTTAGAATATATTTTACGTACATAACTGTGTTGACTGTGTGTATGTGTATGTATATGTATTATGTGAATGCCTGGTGGTCACAGAGGTCAGAGAGTGTAGGGGCCCATTGGGCTGGCATTAGGGGATGGTTGTGAGCCACCATGTAAGTGCTGGGAACCGAACCTAAGGACCCCTGCAAGATTAACAGAGGTTCTTAACCACTGACACATGCCTACAGCCCCTTAAATCATCCTTAACATTTCAAGCTATGTGCACTTTTGTTTTCTTATTATGCTGGCCATGAACTCTAGGGCTTGCCCCCTGCTAAGCTGGTGCTCTGCCACTGAACTACACCCCAGTCCTTTTGTATGGAATGGTAAACTGAGAACAACTATATTTCCAGAATAAGGTGTGTTAGCATTCATCTTTTTTCACTATTGACTCCTAGTATCTAATATTGTCCTGACATGGAATAGACTCTGTGTAAACATTCACAAAATAAACAAATTAATTAAAAGTTATGATATTGTACACTTTTTTTTTTTTTGCTTCTGGGTCATTCATTAGGAAAAATGTTGACAATGTGGATTATTATTGTATTCAAGGAAAGCATGGTTTAATGTTTTTATTGTATACACTGCTATATACATATACTATATACTACTTTAAACATTACACACACACATATAACATATATACATATATATTTATAGTGCCAGTGGTTCATAATGCACATAGTAATCTTTGCTATAAAGTTTCATCAAAGGTCTCAATCTATTTCCCTCAGCTTTGAGAACACTCACGCCATCATCCAGCCTTGGCCATGTCATGCATGTTCTCTAGTGACTGCTAATGCACTGAACAGAGTAGTTTGTAAATTTGCTCGATTGCCAATTCAAAATATTATGGGGACATAAAACCTTCACTTAGCTTTTACTTAGTGATTCAGGAATTTCAAAGGTAGGTTAATTAGTAGGAGAAAAGCATATTTCTCCCTCATGAGACATGACTTCATTGCTTAGCTGAGATTGCATCTCATATGCTCAGTTTCTCTTCTACCAAAACCCACATTTACAAAATCTAGAGAGAGGAAAATACAGTCCTCCTCGTGTTCCTTGTTACAATTTTGACCATGAAAGGTTTAATGCTTTCATGGGCAATTTGCATTTATGTGACTAGAATTTATACACACAATAAACTGAGATCACTATTCTTATCTGCACTAATGGGTTGATATTTTCCTAAAGAAAAGCTCTCCTGTGTATTAATTAGTGTTGGTTTTCACTGATATAGACAAGAATGTCTCCAGGGCCTGATGTGTCCTTCATTATACAACTAGAGTCTGGAAAATCCATTTCTGAGTAAGTAGACACTGGATGCATCTTCCCTTGGGGTTTAGAAAAATTTAACTGGGGCTACTGCCCCAGAGTGTGTGTGCACACGTGTCTATGTCTGTGTGTGTGTGTATGTGTGTGTGTGTGTGTGTGTGTGTGTATGATAGAGAGAGAGAGAAAGAAAGAGAGAGAGATATCAGAAAATAAGTTATGAAGAGATGCTCAGTGTGTATTTACTAAATGTTATGGTTCAAATATGGTTTGTCTCTGTGGAAACTCATATTGGGGCTTCATCCCTTAACCTCATAGTACCATGGTGTTGGAGCTCCTAAGGGAGAAGATTAACTCATTCCCTCTGATGTGATAGGTACTTTTATCATAAGCATCTCATGGGACTGGTCCCTAGGAGAATGAATCATGCAGCACGTTGCCTCTACAGTTTCCCCCTATTCTCTCACCACACTGTCTTTACTCTTCCCACTGTGGAATGCCCTTGACCCTACTGTGAAGTTGGTTGAGTCCCTCACCAGATATGACTACCTGATCTTGAGATTTCATCTTCTAAAGCTGTAAAGCAAAACTTGCTCCTTCATTATCCAACCTCTAGTGTTCACTGTCTGCTATATTTTATTTACTATTTCTACTATATTTCTATTTACCAACAGAAAAGCAATGAACCAAGACATTAAATGATACAGATGAACTGATGTGTATGAAGAGTGTATCCTTTCTGAGAGCTGGTAAGGGACCATGTAGCTCACAGACCATGACATTTCTCAAGCTGCCTAGACTCTAAGAAAGGAATGAGTGAGATACGTCTCCTTCCCCACTGCTCTGCACTGCACCAGAGCAGAGAGCTCTGAGCTGTCCTGGCCAGCTCTCACTCAGCTGTCAAGACCTGAGTTTAGTATTCAGCCTCATGTCTCTTCTTCAGAGTTGGGTCATTAATCACGGGCTGGGCTGAAATCGGAATCCTTTCAAGTAGTTGTCGGCAGGTTGTTTGTCCAAGGCTACTGTGTTAATTAGGTCAATACCACTCACAGGGCAGCCTCAGGATCCCATTGGCTGAACGCGGGAAGATTGTTACAACCTCTGTTAGAGCACACAACATTCTTTGGTTATTTTCTTCAAAAAGTAAATCTCAGTAGTCTTTCTCAAAGTCTGTAATTGTATATTTTGTGTTACCCATTAAGTAAGGGAAAATGTGATTAGGGATAATATTTTTAATGGAACATATTTTAAGAGAATAGGTATTATTCTTTGACAATTTCATACAACAATGAATCTTGATCTTCCGAACCTCAGTTCCCTCTTAGTCCTCAGGAGTCCCTAGGCCTTTCTCATGCTCCTCCTAGGCACTCGTAACGTGCCCCCTTTACCCTCCTAGGCACCCCTAACGTGCCCCCTTTACCCTCCTAGGCACCCCTAACGTGCCCCCTTTACCCTCCTAGGCACCCCTAATGTGCCCCCTTTACCCTCCTAGGCACTCCTGACATGCCCCCTTTACCCTTTTGTTTGTTCCAACTCACTGAGTCCACTGACTGCTGGAATGCTAACTGATCTTCTCAGCTCCATCTTATTCAGGAAATCAAAGCCGTAATGAGTTCATGGGTGCAATAGGCACACCATGTGCAGAAGGCAGCATTCCACAGCATTCCTCCATACCCTCTGGCTCTTGATTTTGTAAGTTTTCTGCCTCTGTTCTGTGATGCTTCCTGAGGGTTTAGAGAGAGTGTTGATATAAATGTCACATTTAACGCCTGAGCAGTCGGTACTCACTCTCAGTACATAGGTCTGTGAGGAGTCTCCGTATTAGCTGCTGACTGCAGACCACTGCAGAGGGAGACTTCTCTGGCCAAGGGTGAAAGCAGCAGTATTTTGTGGAGATAATAATAAATATTTAGCAGGCAGTTTGACAACATGTCCTTTGGAAAGTAACACTAGGATCCTCCATAGGCTCTGTAGCCTCCTTAGCCGCCACGGGCTTTCCACCGAGTTTGCTACCAATCATTATATATTTTTTTAGTTGAACAGAACTCATATCCGATACGAAAGCAGGTGGTTACCCCTCATAACCTTTATGCCGCTATTACATAAGTGGGTGCATATTGCTAAATAGGCTGACATTGTAGACAAAAAGGATGACCTGTAGAAACTCCATAGAAGTGTATGTTCGTACAGAAAACTGCCTACTACGTTCTATTATCGTGAAAACTACTCAGCAGAGAAGAAGTTTTTAGGTCAGTTACATCTTGATCACTCTATGCCCTGCAACTAAAACTTGCTGTTTCTTCAACAATAGACTCGTATCAACCCGTGGAAAATCAAGGTAGTGTCAATAGTCTTTGTTGTTTGACGCGTGCTTCTTGCCTCTTCCTGACAAATAATTTGTAAGGAAGGTATCTGATGACCAGTATTCAGATTTTCATTTGATAATCTATGTCTTATGGGGAAAATTATGGTGCATCCATGCAGTATATCTGTATACAACTGATTATAGAAATCTAAATCTTTCAGGTGACTTTTACCTATCTTCTATTGGTCACAATAAAAACGTTGCCCTAACCAAACAGCAAGAGAGGCGGAAATAGGCGTCCAAGAAGAGGGAATGACATTCTTTTAGCATTCATTATTCTCTGCCATAGATATTTTTATGTCAAGTGTGTACCATAAAATAAATATGGAAAATCCAAGGAACAAAAGAGCACAATTTAGACAGCTGTTATTTCTCTACACATTTATAATTTTGTCAATAAGCCCTAATATTCAAAATAATGTAATTATCTGAAAGTATTGTGATTCCACTGCACTAGGAGTTACAAAATCCAGTACTGTTTAGTATTACTCAAAAGTGATAAGTCTTATAAAAATTTGAAACTTTGTAGAGAAACATATTGAACTTTATGGAAAGACTGGAAAATTCTTACATAAACTACTAAGGTATATTCTGTTATGTGTCATAAATATGTGAAACATGTTTGCTACCTTATAATTAATTTTTGGATTTGATGTCATACAAAATAGGACAGAGCTTAAGAGACTCCAGAGTGATCTTACCCAATGGGCATCTATATCAAAGCTCCCCTTCCTAAGGTAGGGCAGAAAGACTGTAAGCACCAAAGTAGGTTAGTGACTACAGCAAAACAGTGTGTGTTGGATACAACAGAACAATCGTACACATGATCTGACATTGACTCCAGCTAAATGTACAAGACCAGTACAAGGCTGAGCTGACAAAATTAAAAAATGGACAGGGAAAGCAATCATGAATTTCCACACCTATCCAAGGAGCTATTTGGCCATTGATGGTTCCTGGGAAAGAGAGAGTGGGTTGACTTTCTTCAGTGATGTGCACACTGAAGGGTTACTCATGCTCCTGTATATAGCTCTACATAACTTTAAGTGGACTCTGTGGACTAATACTAATACCAATACTAATACTAGCAATTATACAGATGAAATTGGAAGAAAATAATGCAGATGGAGATAGGGATTGTATGGAAGGAAATGGGGGTAGTACTGATCAAAATATCTACACATCAATGCAATTTTCAAATCAATAACATAAATATAAAACAAAACATTAATAAATACCAGGAGCCAATTTCAATGAATAAGAAATTCACAACCATGGAGATACAAATAAGCAATGGGTTTATGAAAGAGTATTTAACTTTCCTCTTAGTGAGAAAATGCAAATCAAGGAACAACTGCCACAAATGTTGGTGAGGATGAAAGCAGTGGTTCCCTGATGGCCTATAAGGATCTGATAAATCACAGTGGAGATCAACTTCCCAATATATATATATATGTGACACTGAAAATTCATAGTACATGGTCTACTATTTACCTCTACAAAGGTATTTAAGAAAGGTTTGAATATGATGATGTTAAAATAGGCATTCATTTCAATATATATAAATGTAAACATATTGAAATTTTCAGCCACATACAGAAAATGGAAAGACAGTACAATATTATTTAGGGAAATTTTAAAGCATTAAAATTCTATAAATAGTTCATAGAGTTATAGCAATGCATTCTGACTTATTTTAAAATACTAAGTTGATACGTATTGAACAAAATTACTATAGTTATTGTTTATAGGGTACTGAAGAAAAGGGCTTTAAGGACCTTCAGTTATTTAAAAAACTAGTAACTCAGTAAACCATATATGATAATAAAATCTCTGTAATAAAATGCCTACAGACTAAAGAATATGTTATATGTTTGTATTCATGTGTTTATAAAGAGGAGAACTAAACCATAAGAGACCCCATGTTCCCAAGAGGGAAAATCTCAGGCAGCCAAGCTCCTAGCAGATATTGAAATTTATTTAGAATGTACAGAAATAAACCACACTGTAGTTGCAGGAAAATGTCTTGAAAAAAATCAATTTTTTTCAAAACAGAGGAGTCTGAAAAAAAAAAGAAAAAGGCTTTCTAATATGTCTGAATTTAGTAAGTTATGGAGGCAACATCAGAAGCCAAGACAGAAAAGAAATATTAGTCAATAAATAGTGGCAAAATGAGGTAACAAATTTTCCAAGATTATATCAACAAAGAGCACTCTATCAATGTGGATTAGTGACAATATTATAGGCAAGAGAAAATGTACAGAAATCAAGACTGATTTTGAGGCCTGGGTAGATTTTTCTGAGATCAATAAAACTTACAAAGAAAAGAAAGACTAGGTGGGATCCTTTAAAGCATAAAGCAGTCTGTGCTTCGAACAAATGACAATTAAGCTTCTAAAATGAAATATTTGTATTGTGTATGATAAACAATTGAATTAAAAAATTAGAATATTATACATGAAAACTGTATCTACATCACTCTCTTTCCAAAAACTCCTCCCATGCCCCATCCCAAATTCATAGTCTTTTTAAATATATGTATTTCATATAAATATAAATATTCAATATAAATACATGTGTGTGTGCATGTGCACAGGTGTACACATGTATGGACTACCTATTGAGCCTATTTAGCATTCTCTCATCTACATGTGTTCAGGATGAACACTTAGGATGTAATCCTATGTAGAAACTCATCACTGGAGGAAATAATTCTTTCTTTCTCAACAACCATTAACCACCTAGAGCTCTTTGGTACTGATAAATCAATAAGAAACATAGAGTTTACAAAGTATAATAGTGGACTAAAGAAATGAACTATTTTAAAAGATAGTGGGAATCAAATCTACACCCTCTGAAAGAGCAACAAGTGATAATAGTGAATAATAGTGAAGGTAGACACCTATGTTAGGGTCCATTAATTGCTGAAGAATGATAGCCCAAATTCAAATATATGCAAAGGCAAAGAACATTTATTCCTGCATGAAGGGGCTCCATCCCATAAGGATGGAAGGATCTGGACTGAATTCACAGATTCAGTTTTAAAGCCGAAAGGAGGAAGATTAGAGAGAGGTAAGCGAACTATATCTTAATTGATGAGTTGTGTTTCTGTAAGTCTGGGTGATACTATGATTCAGACGATTCTTGCTTCATGCCAAGAAGGGGTAGCTGTTGACCTCTCGGCTGTAAGTTTAGTTTACTGTCCTTTTACAAACTGGGAAAGGTCCCTATTACATAAGCCTGTGGCTGTTCCAGTAACTGACTTTTCCAGTTCTGGGAATTAGAAATTGAGGCCTGGTTTCATGGTCTCATGGCTAGTTTGCAGCCTGTCATGGAGTCAACCTAATGCAGGCCAATTCACTTCTTTCACATATACCTAATTCATTAAGAAGTATGTGGAATTCTCCAGAGAACCGATAGTTAAGAAGGTATACATCACTGTAGTTATCCTATACAATTTTACCCAATGATTCTAATTCTAGAACTTTTCACTAAAAATAATAATTATATAGGTATATAGGTATATTTTTCCTTGAAAAGATGTACAGGCAAATATTATACAGATTGCACAGGTTGTCTTTATATGCTTAGGGATATATGTGTGTGTGTATTTGTGCATTGAATATATGTATATTCAATGATTAAAGAAAGAAGAGGCCAAAAATTTGAAAGAGAGAAAAAGGAAGGGAATACAGGAGAATTTTGAGGGAGGAAAGGGAAATGATGTAATCATGTCATGCTCTTGATAATAAAAAATAATTTAAAAAACTCACTACACTTTGAAGTATTGAATATTTAAACTATGTCTTCTCTGACCACAACAGAATGAGAACAATTCAAACCAATGATTTAATCTAGAAGGCTCTCAACAATTTAGAAATTAGAAAACATTCCTCTAAATCAGTTGTTCTCAACCTGTGGGGGGCTGACCCCTTTGGACATCAGATATCGTGCATATCAGATATTTACATTACAATTCCTGAAAGTAGCAAATTTGCTGTTATGAATAGTGATAATGAAATAATTTCATGATTGGGGTCAACACATCGTAAGTGCCAGGAGCCTTCCCAGAATCACAAGTACTGAGAAGGGACACAGAGGTTGGATGAAGGCCAAGACTGATGATCTTTGGTCTTGTAACTCTCTCTTACATTCTGGGGGCCAGAAGCTCTGGAAACTTAACTTTTTCTTACTGTTCTGTGCTGATAAGCGCTGGTTTCTTTCTCTGTAGCTCTTCTACTATTTGTGCTTTAATAAGTTTCCCTCTAGCCCAAGGACCTCTCTCTGGCCACATAAGAGGCTTTGAACTTATTAACTATTCACAAACCAGAAAGAAAAGAAAGAAAAACAGATTAAAATATTTTAGATGGGCAATATGCATAGACACGTACACATTCATATACATACACAGTATAGTCAGGCCCAACAACCTGTCTTGCCGGCTCCACAACTGTTCTTGCATACTTACATATATACACATATACCTACATATGTATGGGTAGACAGACAGACATATACATATAGAAATTTGGACGGATGGGGCAGAGACCTCCCCCAGCCACACACATACATTTGGTGGGTAAATGAAGCAGAGCCCCAGATGACACCACCGTATTCCTCCTCTCTGGCTTTTTTTTATACCCTCTTAGACAAAAGTTCTTTATAAAATTACCTCATAGATAAAATATCACATAAAAGAAGAGTTACAGAAGGATATTGATATTAAGTTCAAAGCAGTGTTTCATTCTATAAGCTCATTATAAGTTCAAAAAAAGTTTCACATGGCCTTGCTTTATCATAGTGCACACCTATGGTTTCATCCTTGGATCTGACCTAGAATGAATGCTTTTCCTTGATCACAAATTTGTCCCAAGCCTATTTCTCTTTTTAGTGTAGTTGTGAGAGCTCATTATGATCCTTATTATGTCCCTTTACTTAATATTTTGTGAGGAGTGGTCACATTCTATTTTTCATTCTAACTTTATTATATCTTTCTGGCAAAACAACTAAAAGCATCTCTTAAAACTTTCTTCCTAAAATTATTTGAAACAAATCAGAAATTCTATGAAATCATTAATTCTTCTAAATAGCATTAATTCATGAAAGTTCTTCTGTATGTTGAACTGCAGGAAATCTGCCCAATAGAGTGCACTAATGCCCAGCCATCATTAGACTATGTAATAATGATAGAACAAGGCCTATCAGCTGCAAGAAGCAATCCTGAGATGAAGTCTCCTGGGACCAGGCCTCTCAGAGCTCACCCCTCATCTGCCATGCAAAAAGATGGGCCACTTCCAGGAACATCACCTGCTAGCCTTAGCCTCTCCTAAATGATTCCTGACACATGAGAATCTGCATTAAAGGCTGCAGTATTAGGAAGGTCGAGAACCACTGCCAAGTATACAAATAAGAAACACAGAGAGTAGAATGCTTGTTCATTAAATCGAATGTTAATGGATTACATGGGATGCATAGTACTTCCCAATAGAGAAGAATTTATGACCTTAACTATCAGTGTTATAAATGAAAAGGTGCTATGGACCGGGTTCATTGCAGGGACCTCTTGTTCCGTGGGATGAGAGTTCTGGTCAAGTGGGCAACAATTTGGCAAATGACAGACAGAGTCGACACAAGGGTGTGCTGAATCTGAATGTATTTCTTAAAAATGGCATGAGGTTTTTATAGTCATTACAAGAAAGAAATGAAAAATCTGGCAGTTCAGCATTAACTGAACATCTGAGGCCACCTGAAACCCACTGGGTCTAAAGCAGCAGCCATCTCCTCTGGACTGGTTCTGTACTCCCAGGGCCAAGCACTCTGGGCCCGAGGAGGGTTGGGGGAGGGCTGCGGACTGCATGAGGCTCGAAGCTTGAATCTGAATGAATGAATCTGTCCAAGTCTAAGTCTAACCCAGTGCACAAAGTGAAAACGAGGCTTATATGGTATACAGAAAACAGGGTGAATAACAAAAGTCACATAGGCAGGTGACAGTCACATCAAGGTCGGTAGGATCAAGTATCTAAGTGTGAAGCCAGTGGAAGAGCAGTGGTGTCCTCCCCACTGAGGCTATTTTGGTATTCCCATACTAATTCTCTGGGTCTGCTGGAGGCAAGCACCAGGAAGTTCCAATCTAGCAGTTCCTGCTAATGCCCTTAAGTGAGGGAAGCCCTTCGATTACTCTCTGGTATGTAAAACAATTCTGTCTTCTGTGGGACTGCCCTGAGGATTCTAACTATGTGCGTGACCTCTGTTGCTAACTCTGAGGACATCCTATCTGATAAGGTAGATTTCTTGTGAGAAATTCCAAGCTAAGGACAGCTAGGTCATAAATTAGGATATATTGGAACATTGTGCTGGCCAGGGAACAATGCCCTTTTTTAGCCATTTACGAATCATTTCTTGGAGTACCTTAATGCCTGAATAAGAAGGCATGTTGATGATTGGAAAGACTAATCTGGAACACGTCTGAGCTAGGAGATGCCAATGACTGACTGAATACCCAGGAGGCACAAACTCCCTTTGAAATCATAATGTCTCTTGTCCTTAATCAGGCTTTTACCCCGATATTGCAGATGTAACTGGAGTAGATGAGTGGGCATGGCAAAAAGGGAGTTAACATTAATTATGTAAACTTTTAACATGAAGAACAAGAAAAGACTTACCTACTGAAAATCAGTAAAAGAAACCAAGTAAAGCACAGAAGAAAACAAAAACAAGACAGCAGAAGATAGACAAGGTAGACATAGCAAGTGAGAGGAGACAAATGAGACCTCTAGCAACAACAGTGTAGAAAAGAAAGAACCAAAATCTCACAAATGACAATATCAGAGACATAAATAAAAATATCATTAAAACCTGGCAGGCATGTAAAGATATTAGTGGGGATTATGAACAATTACATGCCAACGTTTAAGCAATGGCTCAAATAAAATAGAAACAAACCTAAAACACACAATTTGAAACATACCAAGTGTGTGGATATTTATTAAAGAAACTGAGCCTTTACTAAAATCTTGCTAGAAAACTCTCAAGATGATTGAGTGGATCGGGCACTAAATCCACCAACTTGAGTTCAGTTTCTGGGAGCACATGGTAGAACAGGATCACAGGACTTTCTTGGACCCTCTGGAAGTTTAAATAATGGCACTGAGGCTGCTAAGGAAGCTGAAAGCTTAGGTTTTTGCTGGAACAGTCTCCAGCTATCCCATCCAACTTAACCTGACCATTCTAGCCTATAAGAGGCAACATGGCTAGCTCTATATCTCTCTACTTCACTAAAGTTCATGTCTGTTCCTTCCACATCTCTCTTCAATCTCTTGCTTTCTTCCTCTGTATCAGTCTCTCACTCAGAAGTTCTGCCCTTCTTCCTTCCTTCATTCTGATTTGGCCATCAGAGCAATCAGTAGTGAGACTACCTCTGATACAATTCTAGATTGCTTTTAGGAAGGTGAAGAAAGATGTATAGTTTCAAAATAGAAAAGCCAGCGTTAGGGCCACAAAGATGACAATACCAACATTCTTCCAGCTTTTACTCTCTGCCAGCACAGAATTAACAATTAAAAAGACAAAGACATATTTTCGTGTAGTGTGAAGAAAAGTTGTCTCTGTCTCTCTGTTTCTGTCTCTGTCTCTCTCTTTTTCTCTCTTTCTCCCTCTATTTACCCGCCTTCTTTACACACACACACACACACACACACACACACACACACACACACACACACACATATCTATCCTTGAGCTAGAGATGTGATTGTTTTAGTGGTTTCTTGGCCACTGAAGAGAAAGAATGGCAGTGTTGAGTCAGATATGGAAGAGACACTCAGAGAGTAGTAACAGCAAATGGCAGAGACCCAGGGTCAACTGGCAGTCTCCCTGTTGGGGCTTTCATGTGGGATACCTTTGGGTAATGTGCTTGAACTGCCACATCTTGAAAGTGACAACAGAAGGCAAGCTGATTGTGGTGAAGATCTTATAACAAGAATTTGACCACAACATGATTGCTTGACTGCCTCTTTACATCATAGCATCTGCTTCACTTTGTGAGTGCCATCTGAGCCCCTTGGAGTTTCCGTGTGCCCAGATAGCTGAGCATTAGCTTCCTAAAACACAGCAGAAACTGATCCCTTTGAATACTGATGAGAGCTCAGTGCTTCAGGGATAAAAAACACGCAGTGCATCTTCAATGCAAGCACTGAGTGGTCTCATTACACAGAAGTGATGTGCCCAAAGGCGGAAGTCAATACAAGCCTCACATCTCTATTTTTCCTCTAAAGGCAAACCTACAAACATGTCAAGGAAGGACCCCAGACATCTCAGTGTGAGGGAGTATCACTTTTCGAAAGAACAGTGTTCAGGCTGCCAAGGAAACTTCCCCGGCAGTGAGTGAGTTGGTGCCCACTCTCTTGCTTTCTGTCAAGGGAAGTAAACTCCAGACTTCCTCAAGTGCCTTAATAGAGAACAGTGGCTGCATCTCAATCCAGTCTGCACTATACTACCATGTTCTTCTTCGCTGGAATTCTAGACAAGAAAAAGAGAGACAAATGGTTCCAGTTTGGGGAGAATCAGTTATTTTTCTTTTGTCTTAAGAATTTGCCAAGTGACAATGACTACAGAAACTAAGATAGGTGAAAAATGAAGGTCTTGTCTACAGGTATCAAAGAGTACCACATCATAGCAGATTCAAACCTAAATATTACAGATGTCATTGCCAGGTAATTTGATTTGTCAAGGCACATTTGAGTCTTCTGTTCTAATTTAAATAGTCATAATCCATTGTGCTGCATATGCACACCCATAAAGACCTCAGTGTTACAACTCTCTCCAACCTATGCATTTCTCAAGATAGAGAAATCATGTATGTAGGCTGCCTCTGTACTATCAAATATCCAGAAATTACAGAAAGTCACTGCTTTGTTAGGCCCAATATGTTTTAGAGGAATATGTGTGTAAGGAGATTTGTCTCCTAAGAGCACAAGCTTAATTATCTTGTAATTTTTTCTGAGAACACCTTCACATCTCCATTATCTACTAAATCTATCTCTGCTCCTTGATCACACATCTGAGAGCCACATTTTGCAAAAGCTTTCTAACCTCTGTCTGAAAAGCCTGTGATCCAACCAAGGCAGCCTACCTAACTAACCATGCACACATCCCCTTGCTGCTCAGATCCTAACAGCCCCTTTCCCCATGTAAGCTTCACCCTGCTTATGTCTCTCAAAGGTGTGGGTTTTTTTCAATCCCATGAAACATTTTGCTTTTATGCTTTTGATATCTTCTGACTATCTTTCTTTATTTGCATTAATGAAAAATAATTACTTGCCTGCCAGACCTTTTGTGCTATAAAGCTTGACCCTCACTGTAGCAATGTGAAGAGATAGTAAGAACAATAAGAGGTAGGACCTTGTGTAAGTTGGTTTTGAAATTAACCACTCTCAGAACATGGTTACCCCCCTTAATGGTTCATTGTTACAATAAAAAAGAACTCAATTCTGGAAACTTCTCTTGCCTCCTGTTTTACCATGTGATCTTTCCTTGATAAGTTTTCTCACTATGATGCTATCATCTAAGTTATGATGCTACCTGGAGGTACTCAGTGGATCCTCTGAGACACTGGCATCATGCTCCTAGACCATCAAATGTTGGACAAGCAAATTTATTTTCTGTACTAACTACCATACTGTCAGTATTTTATTATATCCACACAGGAAGGACTAAAACAACAAGATGCTTTTAGCTTTTTTCTAATATACTTTGAGCCCCTTTGATACATCCCCTAAATGTCTTTTCCTAGGCATGTATCTTCAGAGGCAATGCTCATTTAATTCCACGCTTTCTGAGATGGGTCTCCAATACACATGCAGATCTGGCTAGAAATAATCATTTGGAGGGGTGAAACATAAAGTGTCTACTTGACTTTAGGTGCTTGGAAGTCTTAATCAAGGGACAAAAGAATGAGTCACTTAGGATGTTAACTAGTCATAGCGTTGGCAGGTCTAGGAACTTCCTGAACTTCTCAAACCGTTTCTAATGTTTGTGCTGTCTAATAATTCTGTTATCCAATTCTCCCTCGAATGTTATAAGACATATTGCAATAATATCCTTCTGTCTTATTTTGTTCCATTGTTTCGTGATAAAGTACTCTAACAAAAGCAATTTAAGGAAGCACATAGTTCAAAGAATAATTGATATCCCATCATGGCAAGGAAGTCAAGGGAGTAGGAATTGAAGTGTCCAGTCACATGACATCCAGCATCAGAAGAGAGCAGTCAGTGTATACCCTGGGCCTCCATTCATTTTCACTCAGCCGCGGACCTAACCCACTAAATGGTGCCAACCATAATTATGATGGATCTTCCCATATTAGTGAACATAATAAAGGCAATCCCTTTCAGACATGCTCTAGGCCCATCTCCATGGTAACTCTAGACTCTACCATGTTGACAACACTAATCATTACACCATCCAAGAAATTTTCTTCCTTGCTTATTGCTAGCTTAGATTGTTTTTATTTGCCCCATAACACCAATAACAATCACTATTTCATTGACCCGAATGTGTTTGAAAACTGTTGACCCAAGAATGAGTGTGTTGAAAAAGGATAAGTGAATGGTGCTGGATAATGTCCTCATTTGGACTTGGAGGAAATAAAGGTATTTTGTTTCGTAGATGTGATTGAAGATGCCAATGAATTCAAAGATAGCTTGTGATATATTTGAGTTCATCACTATTTAGCTCCTCCTCTCTCTTCAACCCAGTCCTGCAAGAATGAACTCTGCGGTGCCTTGATAAACAATTCCAGTACTGCTCAGCCTTTCCAAGTCACTGCTCCCCAAGGCTGGCTCTTCCCCTTTCTCCATTGTGGTAGCTTGTTTCCCCATCTGATGCACACTTAGTGCTGAGCTATTTTGTTTGTTTCCACTGGACATCAATACATGTCCCCAGTGGTTTATTAAGCACTTCTAACATCTCAGGGAATGGTCTACATTTGAAATAAGCCCATTACTGAAAGGCCCTGAATACAGAATAATTTATAGATACCACCAAGCAGAGGACTGCTTGCTTTATGAATTATGAGTTTTATCACTTGATGCTTTTGACTTGTGCCAGCTAATTTCTGCTCACAAGTGTAGTTTGCCTCTGACTTAGCATGAACAGTTAGATAAAAATAGGACATCAGCTACTGGAAAATTAACCTTAGAAAAACGAACTTCTGATTTGAAATCAACACACATTTTCAGACACGAGGATGAGAGACAGGGGTGGAGAGTGACCACCCCTTCCTCTGTGAGACAGAACCAGGAAGGCAGACATCTGCTTTTAACTTTCCTGAGATAGTTAGCCAATGCCTTTTTTCCTTGGGCCCTGTTCACACACTGTATGTTTCATGGATATTTAGCTAGAGAAGCTGCTTCTGTCTTCACAAGGCCAAGCATTCCCATACATCCTGATGTGACTGTAAATTACTGTCATTTGGAAAGCAGTTTTTGCCAACTTTAACAATTCGCAAGTTCTTTGACACAGAGCTTGAGATTTTTAGATATATACTTTAAAATTTTAATAAATCAGAAACACATGATTTATTTCCAAGATTATCAGTGGCAGACTAACTTATTACATGAAAGAAAAATAAGGAAATGCCCACCGGGGCAGACTGGATAAGGAAATGGATGACCTACACAATGATCTGATTGATCTATGTTAGCTTCAAAATAAAGTAGCTTTTTACTAGATTATCCTACTTAGGTATGATATATTTCTTTAAACTGAGAATATTGGGATACCATAATATTGCTAAGGCCTTTAAACAGAATGGGAACATGCTTATGGTATAATAATATTTTTAATTAAAAACTGATTTTTAAAACTGACACATAGTTAATCACCTGTGTCTAGAAAGGAATTAAACTCCACTCAATACAAGTTGTGGGGGTATGGATAGGGTGCCACATTAGCCTTCAAGTCCAAATTAAAATGTAGATACTCAAACATTTGAAGGCTAATCTTGAAGGAGGACTCCTTGCTCACTGTTGAGGGGAGTGTCAACTGGTATAGGCACTGTGGAGGTTCCTTAAAAAACTAGAGCTGAATGCATCCCCATGGCGCAGTTATGGCATTTCTAGGCCTATGCCCAGAGAGTCTATGCCCTACTCAGAGCTATGTGCTCACTCATGTTCAGTGCTGTTCTAGCCCCAGTATCCAGGAAATAGAAATAGGCTCAATGTCCATTAACTGATGACTAGACAATAAAGATGTGGTATGATACATACATACACACACACACACACACACACACATGTCATATATGGTGTGTGTGCATGTGTATGTATATGTATATTGTAGATCTCTAAATAAAAATGAAATTATAAAATTTTTGATGAGTGGATGAAATTGACTAATGTTCTACTGAGTGAAATCACCCATACCCCAAAAGACAAACACTGCATGATCTCTGTCTTACATGGATCCCAGTTTTGACTCTTTGCTATTGTATATTTAACTTGAAATAACTGTAGAAATTAAGAAACTAGTAAGGGGTTATCAGGAAGAGAACAAGGAGCTTAAGGGAGCAGGTAGAATAGCAGCATACAGGTAGCCCGTCAGAGGAAAGAGGGATAATGGCAGGGGAGGTGGGAGAGGGGTCTAGAGCAGAGGAGATAGAGTAAGGTGACACCAAGGGTGTTTGGGAAGCTGCATTAAAACGCCCTCCTTATAGGCTTACTTTCAAGTGTCTATCTAAACAAGCACCTTAATTGGAGTTAGCCTGCATGGGTGTGGAGAAGCAAATGCTGCCCCCCTAGAAGCCACAGATTGCATCCGGCATGTTGACGACCAGTATGGGATCCTCCTCTTGGACTTGGTCTGATGAATCTCAGAAATCCCTAAAGCAATATGAGTCATTGCCATGACACGGTTGCTCTTCAGAAATGTCATTGCTGAAGACAGGACACCATTGGTCACAGGATATAGAGAAATCAAGCAGCAACTGACCCCGAGAGCCTCCTCTCAGCTGCCTAGCCTTTAAAGTACCTGAAGGCACTATACAGGCTTCTGGGAGAGAAAAGCAACCTCTCCTCTTACTGACGGACCACTGCTCAATCTCTCTCCTTTCGGTCTTCTGCTGAAATCTGGTATCACACGCTTTGACTCTCAAATCTGAACGCAATCCAATAATTCCTCAGAGAGCTCTTGACTTCCTAGACAACACTGCCTAATATACTGAAGCTGAAATTCCAGGTCAAAAAGCTCGTAGTAATACTCTGAGAAATTAGGGGAAATTATAAGCAAATCTCCAGCCATGTCCACATCAGCCAGCGTGATAAGGATGACCACTCCAACACAGGAGAAATAGCCTGAGGTGAGCAGAGGCTAGATTCTAATTGCGCATTTGCTGTTTCTTTGTTACTGCTAAACCCGACTTGTGAAAAAAATCACTCTTTCCCCTTTTGCATTAGATATCTACTCCATTCATAAAAATAGAAAATAAAAACCAATCTGATTACAGAACTAAATTGAATTTTTATTTCTTGACAACTCTAACTGTAGTTGCTGCCAGGGCATTAGAGTATAGATAATTCTTTTGCTTCTAGCTGACCTACAAGGTATGAGAAAGCCAACCTTCTGTTGGTCTTAAGAGTAATTCCTGAGATCAACTCCTCCTCCTCATCTTCCTCCCTTTCCTTCTCCTCCTCCTCCTTCTTCTCCTCCTCCTCCTCCTCCTTCTCCTCCTCCTCCTTCTTCTCCTCTTCTGCCTCCTCCTCAACCTCCTCATTCTTCTTGTTCTTTCTCCCTTTCACTGATTCTTAAATGATTTAAGAAGTGAACATAGATGTCACAGCTCTGATTTGAGAAAAATAAAGCACCGTATGAAGAGGAAGAACTGGTAAAGGCCTAGGCTGAATTATCTCTTAGAACTCACTGGAAATACTTGAATTGCCAACCATGTTTTCCTGGAAAACAGAGGGAGGGTGCACGACCCCTTCTAAGATGGACATAGAAGAGAAGGACAGAGGAGATAAGGCCAAACCTTTTCACTGGACCTGTCTCAGAGTCTGGGCACTCAGCCAGTTATACATGCGTCTTCTGGAACAGCTGTCTAAACCAGTTGTCTTCATCTGGAAAAAACACTTTTTCTTTAGGAAGTAGGGTCACTAAGGGTATAGTTTGGTTTTCAGTGTAAGGTGGTCTAATATTTCCTAGAAAGTTTACTCTTAAAAATGTGCTTTGTCACCCTCCAAGGACAGTTGTCAAAAACAGTAAGAGGAAGTAATGAGCAAGAGAATGAGTTCAGCACAATAGCACTTTGCTCAAAGATTATTGATTCCTTTTAGGAATGAAGCCAGTATGACGTTAGAGGGGATCTTATCCAACTGGAGTCTATGTGAGTACATGTTTGACTTGGCAACAGAAGCTCCAATCTTCTCTATGAGTTCAAAGTTTCTCCCCATAGTTATATCATGAAGTATAATATTTTCCTATGTACTGGGAAGAGCCAGAGTCTCTTACAAGGTCTTGCATGAGTAGTGCTGACAAAGGGATGTACAAATGACAGCTGAAGAGGACAGGGCCATGGACTCGGGAGATGAGGCAGTACCCTCTGCTGGGACTGTAAGTAACAGTTGAAGATTGAGGGGGCTGAAAATACAGAGAGTTGAAAGTGGTCATATCCCAACGTGAAAAGGACAGTTGGCAGCTGCTGGCACAGAGAAAGGGAAGGGGGAATAAAAACAATGTTTTATTAGGTCAGACAAACAGCCCCTATCAAGGACATGGAAGGAATCTTGGAAGTGGGAGTCTGTCAGGAGGCTCTTGTTCAGACATAGCCTTCTGAAGCCCTTCCCATTGTGGATTCTCTCTTCTTTTCCCTGACTAGTCGCCACTATGACCATTAGTAACATGTAATAGTTACAATATCAACTCACAAGCAGGAGCAACTCTTTTTTCTTTTACTACTATTTTATGTGTAGAGGTATTTTGTCTACATATATGTCTGTGTACCATGTGTGTGTCTAGTGCCTGTAGAAGCCAGATGATGGCATCAAAGCTACTGCAACTGGAGTCACAGTTGTTAATAAGCATTTGTGTGTGCTGGGACTCAAAACCAGGTCTTCTGGAAGAGTAGACAGTGCTTAGAACTACAGAGGTATCTCTCTAGCCTAGAGTAGCCCTGCTTAGAAGGCACAGTCCTTATTTTTGCTATCAGCCTAAGTTTCCCTGATCTTTATACTGGTTTAATTTATAAGGTACATAAGAAGTTCAGCTCACCCATAGCTTCCCAATCCTTTCCTTCCGTTACACTGTACTGAAATTCTGTGACATCATCACTGAGGTTACAGCCAGATCTCAAGAAGAAAGAAGCTCCCTGTGGTTATCCAGCCAATTCTTCACTCAGGAAAAAAAAAAAAAAAACAGTATTAAAGAGTGAGTCTCTGTTTGCTGAACATAATTAAATTTCTAATATAATAATCCAAAGAAAATCTTGAATTTATTCATTAAACTAGTGTGTTTGTTTGAATAGAATGTACTTTTAAAGTATAGTAAAGTCTCATGGTTATTGGTAGCAGCAATAACAAACTCACTGTGGAAATCTAAAACTGATACCCAATAACCCTATTCTAAACACCATATTTAGACTGACTCATTTAGTTATGCCAATGTCCCCGTGTCTTTAAGTTATTATCGATGTGGTGAACATCATGACCAGAAGCCACTTAGGAGGGAAATAGTTTCTTTTTTGTTTTGTGCATATCCTGAATCACAGTCTACTGAGGGACGTCAGGACAGAAAATCAAACTGGACAGGAACCTAGAGGCAGGAGCTCATGCCGAGGCTCCAGACGAGTACTGCACACAGGCTTGCTGCTCAAGGCTTGTTTAGCCGCCTTCTTTTAGAACCCTGGACCACTTACCCATGGGCCTGCCAATCCACAATCAGCAGGGCCCTTTCCTGCCAATTACTTATTAAGAAACTGCCCTATAAGTTTAGCAACAGCCAGTTTTTATAGAGGCATTTTCTGAAATTTCTCAAGTATTGAAGTTCCCTCCTCTCAGTTGACTCAAGTGTGTCAAACTGACATAAAATCAGCCAGGACAATTCATTACATACACATCAATTACAGCAAATATAATAATAATAATAATAAATAATAATAATAATAATAGAGAGTGAACTAACTCACTTCAGGCATCAAGTTGGATCAGGGGTTCTAACTTCAGCTTGTTTGATTCCAATATTCAAGTGTTGCATAGCTCTGCTACATTGTATTTTAATTGTAAGATAGATGTTCCACTTTCCTCTCATGTCAATCAAACTGCTTTTAAAAAATCATGTAGGTAGACAATTCTTGAATGTAGGATCAGGAAGGAGCCTTAGGAAAGGATTCTAATTAGCAGCAATTCTACCAACATTCCCAGGAAAATCACATGTGAGCAGAATCCATTTTGTACAGATGTGTAGCTATTTTGTACAAACTGTCAAGTTGTATAGTACATTATCTATAAAGGGCTCCTTTGCCAATCAAAATGTTATCTCTATAGGTCGGAGTCTCTTAGCTTTACAAGTATTGATATTTGGGGGCTAATTAATTCTTTCCTTTCTTGCAGACTTCCTGTGCCCTAGAGGATGCTCAATGCTATTCTATTATACTCTAGGGATCAAAATCACTCAAGTTGAGAACTACCCTGTCATCTAACTCTCTCCTTTCACCTAAGCCAGTACTGTCAAACTCTCCATTGAGCTACACTAAATGGGAGAAGGTTCCTGAGAAGCAAAATTTTATAGCAAAATAACTATGTGCTAAAAAATGGGGGCTGAAATGAAAAAGTCTGTTTCCAAGGCCAAGATCTACTGCCTAGTGGCTATACAACAGATCACTTCTTAGACCATCAATTATTCTTTAATGTTTTCAATAAGAGCTACTGTAAAGTCTGTCGTAGAGATTTCAAGACTGTGTGCTTGAGAGCCTGGCAGACCTGGGCTGGAATCAGGAACTTTCTCTCTCATAACTTCAGATTAGCTTCTCTGGTCTGTACTCTTGCACATCCTCATTGTGGCAGCCTATACACCGATTCCTCTGCCCTGACCTTTCTCCATCCTAATTCCCTAATTGCCAGCTGATTATGTCTACCTCAGGTCTTGCGGACATTCAGACCCACTCTGGTTGGGTAAAAGACCCTTTAATTCTCTGCATTTTTGAGTAGCCTTGATCTAACTTGTCCTTCCTTACCGATTAATTGCAAGGTTTCCTTTCTTCTACTCCCTATTGCTCCTCTCACCTACGGTTCTATAGAAAGTAACCCTGGGCTCCTAAATCAACAGACTGAAGACAAATTCGTTATGAAGTGTAAGAGCTTGGGAGATTGAGATATGTTAAACAACAGATCTAAAGCCCGGCCTCCAACTTTGTGTCATACATGTCCTTTACCCCCATACGGAGTACCTGCTAAGCTCTCCACAGCAATCATGAAGTTCTGTTTCACCACTCTATCACATCATCACATTTTAATACTTCTTAAGCTTTTAACTGACCATCTTGCTCATCTCAAATGAAAGCGTCCTCTCAACCCAGCTCTCATTCCCCTCTTTTGATCTCTCTGTGGACACGTTGAGTAAATGACCCAAAACCTGTCAGCCAGTGTTCCCAAGTCTCCCCTGTTGTTTACACATTTTCCCACTTCCTTTTTCTACCATGGAATACCATCTATTAAAATACCTTGTGAACCTTTAGTTGTACGGTCATCTTTCCTGCTCCCCTATTACAGTATTTACGAGGCCTCTTGACGGTTTAAAGGGCAAGGTGCCGCCTTCCTTTGGAAGGGTACCACAATACTCTGTCAGATATCTGTCTGCCCTTCACCAGCTTTGAAGAAAGCTGACCACCAACTCCATATATTCAAGTGGTGTGAAAGGCTCAACCATAATGAAATGCCTTTTCTCACAGACCTTCATAGCAATGTGTGCAGCAGCAAGTACCAAGAATTTGACAGTCTTTGGCTGTACGGAAAAATCTGTGGTGTGACACCATTCAACCTTGGCTAATGAAACGTGAGTGGACAGAGGTTGTCTGGAAAAGTTTTTTTTTCCCCCACATCTGAAAGAAGGCCTAAGAGATGATTTCCTAGATGCATGAAGGTCCTTTGCTGCCACCTCTCTATAGCCTGAGGTCTAGAAGTCACATGGATATGAACCGAGCTAATGTGGAGAAGACCTTGATCTCCATTTGAACATTTCCTTACCTCTCCCTTATCTTGGGCTAATAATTTCTTTGAATGTTTGAATGTATATTGGTTTTCCATTCCTCAAGGTCAAATACATCTTGACTAATCCAAGGTCTCTGCGGTTTCCTTAAGTCACTCACATTTCAGAGTGGTTTTTCACTTTGTTTTCTTAGGTTGGTTTTTGTTGTTGTTGTTGTTGTTGTTTTTGTTGTTGTGTGCTTGCTTGTTTTAAGTATCTCACATTGTATGTAGCCCAAGCTAAACTGGAACTCACTGTATTCTTGACCTAAATGTCACAGTGTTCCTACTGACTCATCCTCCTCCCAAGTGGTAGAATCATATACCTGAGCCACTATGTCTGACTAGTCTCATAGTTTTTGGTTGTAGTATTTGTTTCTTGTTACCTACTTTAATGATATATTTCCAGGATTAAAAAACAAAACATATGTGTGCATTTTCCCTTCTAGGGGACCAGAAGTGTGTATTTCACTGGGTCACCAGACCTCAGACACCATTCCCTAGAACCTGAAGGTTCTAGGACAGAACCTGGCTTTTTCCAGCTCCTAGAAGCTGCCAGCTTTCTCTGGCTCTGGCATCTTCCCAGAGTCACGGCAACTTCTTGTTTCTGTTGTCATGTGACCTATTCTTTGCTTAAAATCTCCCCAGCTTTCTCTAAATATAATAATAAGAACACCATGATTACATTTAGGGCCAACACAGATAATTCAGGATAACCATTCCTTCACAAGGCTCATACTTTGCTCACAAATGCACAGCCCTATTGCCATGGAAGGCAATGCTCATGGGGTCCTGTAATTAGAATCTGGATATCTCTGAGTGCTACTGTTTAGCTTGCCATGTTTGCCTGACTTAAGTAAGAGAGTTCATGAAAATCAGGCACTTCAAAAAAGTTTAGAGTATGTGATAAATAGCTCCAATACATTTTTATTCATTCATTTTAATGTGTGTGTGTGCATGTGTGTGTGTGTGTGTATGTGTGTGTGTATACTGCCCGTGTGTACACAGAAGAGAGAGTAGGACATTGGCTGTCTCACGTTATCATTCTTTGATTTACTCTCTCATGATAAGACATCTGCTTGAACATGGAGCTGGAGAAAAGCAAGCCTGGTGATTTTCTCATCTCTCTGCTCCCAGTGCCAGAGTTATAAGCACATATACAGCCATGGTAGTTTTTCCTGTAGGTACTGGAGACTTAAACTCAGGCCCTCAAACATACCCAGCAAGAGCTCTCATCTGCTGAGCTGGGTCCTCAGCTCCTAGAGTCTCCATTTTAAAGTGAAGAGGTAAAGACCCGGTCAGGGTCGTGTCAGAAAGACCTAGAGTTTAAGACATGGATCCTTGCTAGATTGTCTTGATAGCATTTCATTTTAATATGTAATCTGTAATCCTGGTTTTTATTAGTATTTGGCATTATAACAAAATGCCACACTTTTTTTTCCATAGTAAGGTAAAAGGACCTTTCAAAAGAGTACTTTAAGTCAATCCTAACCTCTCTGGAAATCCACTCCAACTTAGTTTCTCGGTTTCTGTGCATCTTTCCTGTTAATTTCCCCAGGAATGTTGCATACATTTCTTAGGTTTTACCAATTCAGTCAATAGCAGCCTGAGGATCCCATTATACAACACACTGAGTTGAGCTAAGCAATCTCATCATCATATATACTTCAGTTTTGTTATTTCAGCTTGAATGTCCACTGGACATAATGACGTTCTCCACAGAGGCAAATCTATTTTCAATGGACAGAACCACTCTGGGTCCTTTAGCTCCCTCAAACACATCATTCTTTCAGACATTGTGATCCCCCACTGCACAGCTTCAGACAAGAAATGTTTAGAATGCCTGCCAAACAGGGCTGTGATTCCCTCCCTAATTACAGCATTAGCCTGTATTTTCTACAGATATAAACCCCGGCATGTCATTTGTGTCATCATTTAGCTTGAGTCAGCATCAGGTATGTGTGACTCAAAATGAATAAGCTGCTTTCCTCAATTATCCTCTGAGTCTGTGAGATGCCTTTCAAGGTTGGTATCATCACCGAGACTCTGGAATTACCAGTTAGTCAGTGTGCAGCCCACTGAATTACTTGAAAACAGATCCATTTGTTTTGTATTTGAAAGCTAGGCAAAAATCCTCTATGAGGAGCAAAACCTTTCTAATTCTTACTAGTCATTGTTGATGGGCCTATACAATAGTTCTTATGGAAAAATTATAGGTAAATTTTCATTCCAAAATTACCTTTTTGTCTTCTGCAGATATAGAGTCAGGAAAATAACAATATATAATTTACTTAAAGGCCTAGCTCGTACTATTATATGGGTAAAAAAAATTCATTATTGCATTTAGCCTTTATAATATTCCCATAAAATGAACACTATTACTCTTGCTTTATTGAAGAGAAAGCTCATTTCTAAGATAAGGAATTTGACCATCGTCATGGTACCAGGTTCCTATGCATATCTAACCATGTAGAATGTAGCACTACACTGTCATCTCACCATTCATATTGCTGTGTATTGTGTAGCTGGGGTATTTTGCTTCCACTGGCTTCCTCTCTAGAGTTGATACCATAGCATGATGAGCCATGAATAGTGCTCAGCTTCCAGGACCCAGATCTGGCTTCTGCATGAGTTAGAGGCCACCTTGCCCCAAGTAAATATGATCTTGCCATATCTTTGAGTCATTTATGAATGTTTTATTGCCCAAAGAAAAACTTAACATCAAATGGAGACATGGGTAAGTTTGAGTATCCTGGGGGATGTGATTCAGTGAGAGACCATTAGATCTGTGCCAATATCCCAGTTATCTAGAAAGGATGAGAAGACCTACCAGTACTTTCCAGAACTGTGGAAATGTAAAACTCATCACATGCACCCTAGTTCCTAATTTGCTAATCATATTTCAATGAATAATATTTTGTGCTCTTTTGCAATAAATCTTTCCCTTTACTGATTGTCCAGTAAACATAGTAAAAGAGTGGACTGATGATCTCACTGTCTGGTTTTAGTGAAACTTTCTGCTGTTAAGAATGCCTCCTAGCAAAAACAGTTATGTTCTGAAAAACTTCTACTTTTGTGGGGGAGTTCTGAGTTTTTGTCTCCAGGCAGATGGGCTCATTAATTTGTTCTAAATAGCTCAGTGGCTAAGTCAGGGCTATTCCACAGTGAATTAGCCTCTCAATTATTTCATTCAGGCTTCATTTGTTCTGAAGCCCATGAAACCCAAACTGAACTTCCCACCTTCCTTTAACCCTATCACATACTAACATGGAGAGAGAAACATTTCCATAATTATATAAAACCGTAAGCCATACACACACACACACACACACACACACACACACACACACACACACACACACACATATTCCTTGGTGTCCTTCCTGCCCTCTGACTCTTTCACTTTTTCTGCGTCCTCTTTCACAGGGTTCTCTGAAACCTGGGGAGGTAGGTATTTGATGGAGACATCTTGTTTAGGGCAGAGATTTCTGAGATCTCTCCTCCACATATTGTCTCACTGTAGGGTTGGGCATTTGTTTCCATCTCCTGCAGGGATCTCTGTTTCTTAAGATAATCAGAAAGTCAATACTTACTCAGTCCTTCTCTTTTCCCTCTTTGACTCAGAAGACCATCAGTGGAAGATAGCAAAAGGCCAAAACCAAAGACTTTGGTTCTATTCTTAGGTCTCTGGTAACTATGAGACCCTGTATAAACAGTAGCTTTCTTAGCTGTAAAGTGAAGATGTCAGATTTGGTGAGACAGAACATTCCAGAATTCCCATTGTTTATGATCCTTCATCACAATACTGAATAAGTTCAGCTATGGTCATAGGCTACTGTTGGCATCAACAATGATTATCTTGGCCACTATAATCAAGTTTTATCAAAGCATGTGTGCAAGAACTCTGGATTGTCCCTTAAACTCCATGTATTGTGTAAAGGCTTAGTCCCTAGCTTATGGCACTATTATGGTATAGTAGACTCTTTAAGAGGTGGCTTCTATTGGGGTGTCTGCAGGTCATTTGAGGGCATACCCTTGAAGGAATTGTGTGGTGTCACTCCCCTCTTCCTCTTTTCTCTCTGGCCATGAAGTGAGCAGCTGTTCCTGTCTTTACATTTTCATGGTGATGTACTGCATTGGCCCAGCTTCCAAAGCAGCAGAACCAAACCATTATAGGCAAGAACTTTGAAATTAAAAGCCCCCATCAACCGTTTTTTCTTATAAGTTGGTTGTCTCAGCAACTTTTTAGTGGAACGGAAATCTAACAATCTTTGCTGGGTTTTACTTTGGACGTTTCTGTGAATATCATTAATCTCTAATATTTGATGATTGCAGAGTTGAAAGCATGTGTAATGTATACACTACACAAAATTAGTGAGCATTTGTGAGAAGTTGGTAGAAGGGGAATGAGGTGGGAAATTTCAAGGTATATTTATAGCAATTTCTTTCCCTCACCACTTCCTGCATATTTGAAGGCATTTAAATATTCATCTAGATTAGCATCAATTGTCATTATTTTCTTATGGTTCGATTCATTTGAATTAATTCATGTAAGTCATGGAAGATACAGGTGTTGGCATGCACAAGCAGAGAGTAGGCCTATTTTCCTAGAGTAAACTAGGACTCAGCCCAGTAAGCTTCAAACCCATACTCACAGGCTCCTAGGACTCAACCCAGTAAGCGCCAACCCATGCTCACAGGCTCCTTTCGTACCTGTCCTTCTGCTTGTTTATCAACTTCAGACACACAAGCGCCCCATCATACCTGTGTCATTTCCTTCAATTTTAATGGCATTATAGCCAGTTATCACCTAGTCCTAATCGGAACGTCCTCTATAAACCGGAACCTTTCCTTTCCTCCCCCCTCCCCCGCCCATCTCCCAACAGCCTGAGCCTCCATTCTCTAGCACTTTTTATCTTCTTTCATCTCTTTTGATATACATCAGCAATTAATATATAGAGCATCACATTGCTTTTTAAAGTAATTTGTTTTCTGCTCCAGGATAGTAAGCCTCAAGAGGTGGAAGTGCTGGTGCTTTGTAAAGTTGAAGGAAAAGAAATGCCTTCCGCCCCATGTGGCATAGGAAACCCCGTGGAAGAGGAGTCATAAAGAGTCTAAGAGCCAGAATGGATAGGGTACAGAAAGAAAGCAAGGTCCTCTCAACATAGTAGGATTGATGCACATGTGGACTGACAGAGACTGTGGCAACATCTCAGGGCCTGCACAGGTCTAAGTCAGGTGGGGTCCAAGCACCGAGAAGAAAAGTTGACACAAGTCTGTTGGGCCTTATTTGGCCCTGGCTTGGGCCTTGAGGACAAACCCGAGCCTGGCTCGAGTTTTGTAAACTGTCTCAGGCACTTCTGTACTGGAGTGACTCAGCACAACCTGCTTAAGCCTACCTTTGCCTAGCTCCTGCTGACATAGAGTAACTGTTGGCTCTGTCAGTCACCCCATACCCTTCCTCAACTTTCCCCTACCCCTATGTCATCTCACCTCAGCAGAAAACTCCACCTCCTCTCTCAGCCCTTTATAAAGAGAAGATTGATACAATAAAACCAGTTCCTGCTTTGACAGACTACCGGCTGGGGGTGGTAATTCTCCAGAGGCAGGAGATCCTAGCTGGGACACTCACCATCCAGCTCAGCCCCGAGAGGCTTGGCTGGACCCGATTCTCTCCCTCTCGCCTGGTTCTGCCAGCAGAGAGCCCTGCACAAGTCCACATCCTTAATGCAGAAGCTATCTCCAATTGCTAACCACTCCAAATAAAAAATTAGTTCTCTCCAATGGATTCTCACTAAGTATACAAGCCATTTTAAGGCCAAACCCCATGCCTCCCATGCCCAGCATTAGATGACCAACACAAAATAAACTCAATAGTATTTTCTGAGCTTTTATTTTTTGTCTTATATTACTTTGAAGATTTTCCCATTTTTCTTTATTGTGCTTACATATTGTGATTTCCTATCATGTGTTTTTATAAAATTTCTGCTTACCAATGTGTGTATGTGCGTCTGTGACTCTTGTACTTTCTCTTTGGTTCTTGGTTTTTATATTTTTTAAAAGATATGTTTGTTTTCTAATGAGTGCAAACAAGAAAGAATGTAGATTTGAGTAAGGTGGTGGGGATGATCTGAGATAAGTTGAGGGAAATAGAACCATAATCAGAGTATATTGTATGAAAATATCTACTTTCAATAAGAAAATATCCAAAGTTTACAGAATCATCAATAGCTGCTACTAGCTGCCTGCTGTCTCTTCAGGAACGGGCAGAAATGTATAATAAGACTTGTCTTACAGAAGTTTGTTGTATGGTTTCATGTCAAAACATTGGAGGAGCACACAGGATAAGAGTTGTTTCACAGAAGTTTGTGCTATGATTTAATGTCAGATCATCATCAGGAAAGTACAAAGGATAAGACCTGTTTACATCACATCACAGGTGGTCCAGCGGATCACAGCAGAGGGTAGTATAAGTGACAAACGCATGGCACTGCTGCTAAACACTCAGCCTGACAACTTACAGAGCACAAGTCTGGTGACACTCTCGACGTACATGTGACATTTATAGTTTGAGGAAAATGTGCCTACCATAATACAAGTGCAGGAAGAAAAATAATGTCTACTTTTAAAATTGAAGAAGGATGGTTCATGTTTATGGCAGCTCTATTTAGGAATTGGAAATTCAAATCCCACTTATTCACTATTACTTTAAACATAATAGAATTAATGGATGTAACTTTAGAAACTTAATCTACTTATAAACTGAGCATTTATTGTTTAAAAGAACATTAGATATAAGGGAGCATTGGAGTTCATATTAGAATAGAATCCAGTGTTGGAGAAATGAATAATTAATATTAACAAACATGTAATTGGTATTGCATGCAAAGCACTAGTAAATTCCCCATTAATCTTTACAACAATTAGTATATTGACTATGTAGTAAAGTGCATAATAATTGCTCCTACATTATGGATAATAAAATAGATTCAGTTTGACTAAGAAAAATTCAAATCCCAGTAGCCAGTAAACAGAACACCACAGGGTGAGTCTATGATGCGGTCTACCTAAAAATGACCACAGTGGTAAGCTCCTCAGAGCAGCATGTGCACTAAGAGGCTCTATGTCCATTCCTGGATGATTAAGAGATGTATCCATAGACACAGTCATTAGTTCATTTTCTCATTCATTCATTCACTCATTCATCCATTTATTCAAGTAATGCTTACTTGTTAATCATCATGTGCTAATTTCATGTTAGCAGAATAACAACTCAGAGATAGTCTTTGTTCTCTTCAAGCTTGAGTTTGAAAGGGGAACACATAAAATTAGAACGTTGAGAAACATAACTTCCTTCAAGTTTTGTGGACAATGTAGAAGAGAGGACAGAAAAAAAAGAATGTACAAGATGAAGATGGGGAAATGTGAGAGGGAAAGACGCCCTCTGGGGATACGCAGGCATTGCACACTCAGACTCCCTGCCACTGTGGTTTTCTGGGTAAGACCTGTGCAAAAGTAGTCACAGCAACATTTTATCAGGGTTTGTTGAGGGATCAGACATCAGTTTTATCAGTGGTATAGCCACAGATAAATTGGCCTTGCTCCGTTGAAAAATGTCCTATTAATGCTCAGGCAAGTTATTCTAATTAGACTAAATGAACTACACACAAGAAGACATGAAAAAAGGGGCTTCATTGAGAAGAAAGGCTCCAGTGGGAGAGATAGAGGAATAAGGGAGAGGAACAGGAGGTGAGAGTAAATAAAGTTTATTATTCAGATACTTGAAATTATAAAACAATAAAAAAAGACATAAACATAATTCCAGGTAATGTAAATTACTAACTAGAACATAAATGTGAGGTGTGTGCATATGTGTATGTATTTCAATTTTCACTTTATGATTATACTTTCCTCCATTCATAGACAAATAATCTACAAAGAAGGCCATAGAAATGCTGGAAAACCTTGTTTGGTTTTTAGTCTCTTTGTCTACAACTCCCAGCATTCTTCCCCAAAGCCAAACATTGGTAAATCTACAGCTGTGCAGGCTTATAAAAGCCCATTGGAAACCACAGAGAAAGCCAAGTGGAAGGCTGAATAAATTACCCAGGTAATTTGGGCAAAAATATTTCCTGCTGAGGCATGGATATTTGGCTAAAGTACTTAGTTTGACAAATGATTGAGGTAATTATTCAAGCCTTGATTTTGCTTTGGAAATTTTCTGTTCTTGAGGTAAGGTCATGCATATCAGTTCTTCTTGAGTAGGATTATGGTCTAGACACTGCATTTTTTTGAGTCGTTGGCCTTCTCATGGGTATAGTTAATTTAATTAAGATTATTTATTCATTCACCCAAGCAGTATTTATTTAATATCTATTATGTCAAGTTATAACACAAATTGTTTTGCTATTATTGAGTCATGGCCCTGTCTTTATATCAGAAAGTTTTCCTCTGTGATCTGTAAGTTAATGAAATTATCTATTCTCCTTCTTCACAGCCTTGAAAGAACATTACATACAGAAAGCCACAACTGGTCATAATGCAAAGACCAACTGATTGTAAGGCATCTATCCCTAGTGGATACATCTACCCCACAACTCCTGGATCTAATATTCACATAGCATGAAGGAAGAGGGAGCAAGAGGACTAAGATATGAGACTGTGTCTCCTAGACGTGACAAGGAAGCTTCACCCATGACACCTCAACAATGTGGTTCTTTACACGACATCTGAACAGGTGCACTAATAGACATGACAATGTGGAAGGAGAAATCTCACATGGTCCCACCATATACAAAGAACTGTAAACAACTAATGAACACTGAAAGAGGGAGAATTAGTCTCTCATTGGGATGAGCCTCCTAATTTGTCATCTAATGCAAATTTGCCAGTCCTGAAACCATATATACAATAGACATACTAAATTTACTCTGTAGGCTCTATTTATACTTATTTCTATATATCTATATACTTACCATCTATCTCTGTAACAATGGTAATTTAAAAAGGTCTATCAATTTAAGAGTTGGTGGGGGTTGTGGGGAAGGGGTATGGAAAGAGTTGGTGGGAGAAAAGTCATTAAATTACTTTTTAAAAGTAAAGAAAAATATCCAGTTTCAGTGTCAACATAGAAATGTCTTGGACAGTATCATCTTTTCAGTAAAAGACAAAGGGGGTTAAACAAATTGAAAATCGTCTACTTTCCTTGACTTGTCAGAGAACGAAATTTACAGAAGTCATTCCCTGGAAGACTGGCAAGATAGGGATTAAGAAAATCATGGCCTGGAGAGATGGCTCAGCAGTTAAGAGCACTGACTTCTCTGCCAAACGTCCTGAGTTCAAATCCCAGCAACCACATGGTGGCTCACAATCATCTGTAATGGGATCCAATGCTCTCCTCTGTGTCTGAAGACAGCAGTAGTGTACTCACATCTATAAAATAAATCTTTAAAAAAGAGAGAGAGAAAAGAAAAGAAAATCACACCTGAGACTTGTCTCTTAAACTGGCATGAGGGATGCTAACATGGTCTTCCAAACGCTAGATGTGAATTAGCTTAAAATTAAGTATGAAAGAACCAACAAAACAAAGAGTTGTTGAGAAAATCAACAAATTAGACAAACTCTTAGCCAAACTTAACTAAAAGGCAGAGAGAGAAAGTACCAAAATTAACAAAATCAGAAATGAAAAGGGAAACATAACGGCAGACACTGAGGAACATCAAAGAATCATTAGGTCTTACTTCAAAAGCCTGTACTCCACAAAGCTAGAAAATTTAAATGAAATGGATGATTTTCTAGATAGGAACCACTTACTAAATTTAAATCAAAATCATGTAAAATGCCAACCCACCCACAAAATTCTTGACCAAAAATTTTTCATGTCTACAAGAAATGCAGGGACAAAGATTGAACAGAGAATAAGAGAATGGCCAACTGATAACTGCCCCAACTTGAGACCCATTCCGTGAGCAAGTACTGATCCCCGACACTGTCAACGATACTCCCTTATGCTTGCAGACAAGAGCGTAGCATAACTGTTCTCCTAGAGGCTCCACTTAGCATCTGACTGAAACAGATACAGAGATGCACAGTGAACATTGGAGGGAACTTGAGTAGTCTTATGAAAGAGTTGGTGGGAGCACTGAAAGCCCTGAAGGGATAAGAACTCCACAAGGAGATCAACAAAGTCAACTAACCTAGACCCTTGGAGGCTCCCAGAGAATACATGCTCCAAAGAGCATACCCCCTACCCACCCAACTGCACATATGTAACTGACGTGCAGTTAAGTCTAAATATGGGTTCCTCAACAACTGGAATGAGGGCTGTCTCTGAAGCTGTCGCCCGTCTGTGGATCCTGTTCCCCTAATTGGGCTGCCTTGTCTGACCTCAGTGGGATAGGATTCACATAGCCCTCCAGACTTGATGTGCCAGGATAGGGAGATACCCAGGGGCACCTCCACCCTCTCAGATGAGAAGCGGATGGAGAATGAGGAGAGGGACTATATAAAGGGGACTGGGAGGATGGGGGCCGTGCAGTGGAAACTTCTGGTTTCTTTAGAAAGTTAGTTATATCCAATGATGTTTTGCTGGGGCAGACAGGAGAAAGGATGTCTTGCTAAAGCAGACACATGAAAGGACGCTTGATGAAAGTATAAATATGACCCCACAGACAGTGGGAGAAGAGCACTGAGCATCTTGGTTTGCTCCATCTCCCTATTCTTTGATAACAAGCACCCATGTATTGGTTTGCCTTACATAGCTTTATTGAGCTCAACTTGGGGTAAGGCTGCCCCCAAGAACTTTGATGAACATGTCTACCTTCCCCATATCCAAAGAAGTTTTCTCTTCCACTACCTCTGCTGGGTGGTGGGCTAGGGGAGAGGTTGAACTAAAAGTAGGCTGCAAAAAATGTATGCCTACAGGGCAGCAACCAGGATGTAAACTGACTAAATAAATAAAATAATGAAAAAAGAATAAGAATGCCCGATCTTGGGGATGAGATTTTCAACAAGAGGCCACGTTTTGTAAGAGGTCAAAGTGTATCTATTTAAGGCTCTGGGAGAGGAGATGCAATAGTGGTGACCATTGTGGAAAGCAGCCATGGTATCCCAGACACTAAAAATCTTCTTTCCAGCCTAGGGCAGGGATTTTCCTTCTTTACTCTGGAAGGAAAGTGGAGGAAAAAAACCTATATATTAGTCATCTCCTGCGTAACAACTGAATTTAAGCTAAAGGAATTATAAGGCCTGGAAGTTTTTCAAGGAGGCATTCTCTTCCTCCCCCTGCTCTTCCTCCCCCTCTTCCCCTTCTCTTCTTCTTGTCAAATGAAAGAGGAATTTATAAATCCAAATAGAGATGACCAGAGGAAAACCTTCCCTTAACACATTGTAGTCAAGATGTCAAAAATACAAAGTAAAGAAAGAATAGTACAAGCTGCGAGGACAAAATGCCAACTCACTTATATAAGACATAAATACAAGAATAACACCAGAATTTTATCAGCAATCTTCAAATATAAAACAAATAAAAACAAAACAAAAAACTCAACAACATACAAAAAACAACAACAACAAAAACTAGGGAATGAGGCATGTCAAACTAGGAAGTAGATAACTGCCAACCAATAGGATGAGTTCTTGAGGAAAACCAAACACAACAGAGGTTACAAAAGGCAAGGGCACTAGATGAACCTTTGCTGATAAGCAGACATGCTCTACGTACTTGGTAGGTCAGTGTACACTCACACTAAATGCTATTTAATTCAAGACCTGCCACTTGATACATTATGTTCAACATTAAACAAAAATTATACAGCATGAGAAAGCATACAGTCTGGATGCAAACTAGACATCAGAACCAAATTCAGATATAACAGATTGGGAATTTGGGGGCATAAAATTTGCAACTCTGGCTAACATAGTAATGGTTCTGATGAAAAAATAGCAGGCAACATCCATACACATAGATACACAGAGAGAAAAAATAAATTCTAGAGATTAAAAACACTGTAAGAGAAATATACAATGCTTTTGATGGTCTTAGCAGATACCTTTACATGGCTGAGAGAATATTCAATGAGCATGAAGAAGAATATGTTGACACAAACTTTTCACACTGAAATAGAGAGGAAAAATATAGAAAATAAAAGTGTAATATACATGATATAGTAATAATTTCAAAAAGCATAATTACAATAGCAAAATTAGAATTAAGAGAAAATTAAACAAAAGAGAAATTAAAGTTATTTCCACAAATAATGATTGAAATTTTTCCAAAGTTATTAACAGTAACCAAAACAGAAGTCCAGGTCCAAGGACTCCATATAAGACTAGGCAAGACAAATCAAATAAATAATTCCTACAAAACCCCTATCGAAACATTGGGTATTTGAACTACCAGAGATTGCAAAAATAAAAAAAAAAATCATTAAAGAAAATTTTAATTAAAGCACTTAGAATGGATTAAAAAGAACAATACTCCACTATATGTTTTCTAGGAGGTTACCTTAAAAGCAAATAAGTTTAAAGTAAAGAGAAAGAGAGAGAGCTACAACATTAACATCAATCTAAATCAGCAACACTAACAAATGAAAATAAAGAGCACTTTAGTTTTTAATTGGTATTAATTTAAGACGAAGAAGGCTTCAGAACAAGAACCTTGATCAGGGATGAAAGTCTGATATATTGATAAGATGAGTTCTCCGACAAAATGCAACAGTCCTAAGCACATGTGCACTTAGTGATGGGCACAGAAGTACTTGAGGCAAGCACTGGGAGGAGAAAGGATGCATCCACAAGCCTTGCTGATGACACCCGTTCTCCATGCTCAGTTACTGACAGAGCAATCAGATAAAAAAAGGGTGAGGATATGTTGCCTAGTAAACCCCACCAAATAATGATATATAATTAATATTTGCTCTATCCCGTGGTAGAATACAAAGAATACATTCAAGTTCATAAGAAAAATGAGCTGAACACCATCTGCTCTATAAAACACAGCTTAGCAAATAGACAATAATGGAAATCCTACAGAATGTACTCTCAGAAAACAGTGGAATCAGTGAATCACAGAAGCTGAAACCCCAAGTATTTGTATATTATCCAATAGATTTTTAAAGAACACATTGGTCAATAAAGAAATTTAGGAAATATTTTTATTTTTTTATTTTTTTTAACTTTTATTGCATTATCAGAAAAGTTACATGATTTCAATTTATCTGAATTTGTTAACATTTAAAAACATATTTTAATTAAATAGAAATGAATCACACTCTTGTTTCCCTTTTATACCACTGCTCCTCCCATAGACCCCCCTTCAATACCTATAATACATTTTTTGTCATATTCCTTAAAATTTATAAAATATTATAAAAATAAAAATAAGTATTATAAAAGTTGTTTGATATAAAACAACAATCGATTTAACAGTCTTATGTAGATGCTCATAACTACAGCAACAGTGAAAATACATTTTCCTCAATATAAATTTTAAATAACTCCAAACATATTAGCTGTATACTTAAAAATAATACATCACTACTAGTATTTTCTTAAATCAACATGAGTATATAAAGTCTTTTTGTTTGTTTTGTATTTAGTAGAATTTAAAATCTTGGCTCTTACTGTGGTACAAGCCCAAAATAAGAACAATTTTTAGACATTGGGTTTCATTGTAATAAGGCTGTATTTCAATGACCCTCACATCACCAAAGGATTTTACCTCCATTGTAGCTAAGCTGAGAGTTGATAGTTCTGCTGCACCAAGAAATGAATTGTAGGCTCAATTTTTGGATACAGACTTCCTGCTATGGTCGAAGCTATTTGACTTGAGTGAGTGACTTCATTCTCAGCCCACAGAGAACAGGTTACATTCATTTAAGAAATGGTGTAGGTATTAAGATGGTCTATCTATAAAGTCATTTGCCAACTGTTTCAATGAACAATGGTTTTGCTTGGAGGGTGGTACAGACTCTAAGTGAGGGTAAGAATTTGGTTCATTAGCTGTGATAATTTGGAAAAGCATTCATCTCAGAGAAAGAATAACTTACAAAGTCCTCTTCTTCAAACTTGATACAAGAGTTACAAATGTCAAGCAAAGCATTCAGTCTCACTTTGTTGTTCTCTTACAAGCCACCTCCCTAGTTAATCATCTATGTTTCTTTTGAGTATAGAAATACTTTTGAAATATATAAGCTGTTCCGAAAATCCATAGTATGGTGTAAAAACATGAAATAAACAATACTACATATAGAGAGGCTGAGCTATTAGAAGCAAGATTTCAAGCCCCTTATGTTTTATAGAGGCAAACACTGATACAAACAAACAAGCTGAAAAATGTATATAGGTTGTACAATATTGGACCTATTTCTCCAATTACGAAATTAGACCATTGGATGACAATCAACAAATTTCCATTCCTCATATTATTGGATTTCAATCGATTAGGATATGTTGGTCATACTAATTTTCAAATTAATATATTAAGAAAAAGTAATTGTCACTTCCTGTTGTTTTTGTTGTAA
>NW_022196904.1:186030580-186069966 GCF_008632895.1 Mastomys coucha
TTAGTGACTCTGACCGGAGCTTGTCCTGTCCCTGCCACCTGGCGGCTCCCCTGCAACTCGTGGGGCCTATGCCTCCCTGTTGTCTACTCCCAGCTTAGGAACTCACTGGAGAGAAGATGGCAGCTCTCACTGGAGACTACCGGTCAAAGTGGTCCCTGGAGGCAGACCCGCCTCGTGCAAGGGAGGGGCAGCTAAGGTTGCTGATCCACCTCTGCCAGTTGGAAGCTGAGAGGATCCTGTCCCTGCTGCCCGGAGGCTCCCCTGCGACTCTTGGGGTCTGTGCCTCCCTGCTCAGGAAATATTTTTATTAAATGGAAATAAAACACAACAAATTTATGACACTGTAATCAAGGCAATGCCTACAACAGCATTTCTATTATAAAGCACATACAAATATAGTATATAATACATATTACAGAAGAACAAAGGTCTAAACCCAAAAGTCTAATTTTCCCCAAGAGGAAAAACAAAGCAGAAATACAATTTAAACATGAGGCAGACAAAAAGAAAAGAAAAGGTTAAAAATAGAGTAGAGATCGATGAATTTGGCAAAAGCAAAATAGAGAAAACAATTTGCAACAAAACCTGGTACAAAGAAAGATGAATAAAACTGATAAAAACTTTAGTCAAGTTAACCAAGAAAATTAAAAGCAGATTCCTAGAGCTGAATGGGAAGGTTGCTATCATGGATGTCACTGTGGACCGTTCATTACGGTTCCCATAGACATTTAAGAGCAAAGGACTACTATGAACTCCTGGACCACAAATTTTATATGAAGAAAATACTTCTTTTGAAACTCAAAATGCCAAAACTCATACAAGGAAATATAGATATCAAAATATATTTTATTTATTAGTTAAATAAAATCAGTAACTAGCCATCTCCTGAAGGAAAATAGTAGGCTTAGATGTTACCTCTGCAGAATCTACTGAACATTTCTGACCAAAATTAATCCACTGTCCACAGCCTGCCTCAGAAAACAGACATCAGAAAACTTAAAATAGTTTTTTTCCTCTAGACTATTATTATTGGTAGTGGTGGTGATTCAACTTCTTTAAAGTCTTTCAATTTTTTAAAAATAACTTACAGAGTTTTTTTTTAACATTTCTTTATTTTTCTTATGTGTATAAATATTTGCCTGAATGTATATATGTCTGTGTGCTTGTGCACACAAACACACTCAATACCTGTGGATACCAGAAGAGAGCTTCAGATCTTGAATCTGGCACCATTTGCTTTAAAGTATGTCTTGTCTGCCAGGAGCCATCTAGGAGAAGCTAAGGCCTAGCAGGTGATCTTCCTGAGATGGCTCCACTGTGGACCATAAATCTATGATGGATTTGCTTCTCCAGGCAAGGCTGGGGAGATTAGATCTGAGGAAAGATTCCTGCCCTTAATATTCATCTCCTGTCGTTATTAAATGTATAACAATCACTATGGATTGACGTCCTTCCCTTTTGAGCAGATTTCTGCAGGCCTAAGAAGATGCACTATCTTGTAGTGATGCTGTATAGACAAATAGATAATTCTACAGAATTCCTGATTTGATTCAAATAATCTGAGGAAGAAAGTTTTAGAGATGGTCTTCATTGCTAAAAAGATGTAACAAATCTAGAATCAAGGATAGAATGTGCCCACTCCTCATAATAGTAAGTAAAGTCTGTGTAAGAAGAAATACAATGAGCTTTCATAATTATACTGAAAAGAGAAATAGACGGGACAATTTTGTGTTCAAGGAAAATCACTTAGGTCTTAGGATAAAGTCTCAGATGTGCACTACAATAAGGCAAGAACATGTAAAACTGTTGCTTATAATGAACATAGAGAATGAAACACTGCTTTGAATTTGATGTCAACATATTTCTGTAACTGCCATTTTATGTAACATTTTGTCACTAAGGTAAGTTTCTAAAGAACTTTTTGTTAAAGAAGGTATAAAAAGACCAGAGAAAAGAAAAAGTTGGTTGAATAGTTTGGCTTGGGGAGTTCTGTCCCATCCATCCATCCAAATGTGAATGTCTGTTTGTCTATATGTTTGTGTGTAGCTATCTGTATATGTATGTATGTAAGCATGCACGAATACTTGTGGAGTTGATTGTGACAGATGGTCAGACCTGGTCAGAGTGTGGGTGTATGAGTGTTTGAATATATACGTGTCTGTGCATATTTGCCTGTAGAGAGCATCTTGATTCTTTTCCTTTCCTTCCTCTCTGGTTCACAAAGAGTTAATCATCTTAGCCAGAGAGGCTTAGCCAGAAGAAGGCAGCACCAGCAGGAAATCCTTACTTAATCACATTCCCTCCAGCCCACCCCCTGCCCTGTTGTTTAACTTTGAGGTGCTAAACACCAGAGACTGCACTTTCTGGCCTCAGAAGGACTCCAGACAGGTAAATGCTTAATTATAGAAAGGCAATCCTAAATATCTCACAAGACCAAGGCTTGCCCCCACTGAAGCGCTTCTGTCAAAGAACCAAAGGGGAAACGTCATGGTTCCTAATCCACCACTAACATCACCGCCAACACCCCTGTAGTGGAAGGCAAGAGGTAAAAGCATAAGAATTTAACATGGTGGTCCTATGAGTAGAGGCTTCAGAGTTGATGACCCAAAGACTCAAAGCAAGCTGTGTGCTACTGTGCTAAGTCTGAGGTGAGCGGTGAGTATGAAAGTGGAGCTGACGGAAGCCAGCAGCCAGGGTTGACCTCCCAAAGGCTCAGGTTTTCAGATTTGCTTGTGCCCTTTATGTAGGAGGCCCTACTCTGGGCAAGGCGCAGAACTACTCTAGAGTGGGGGTCTCCCGGCCTTCTTTGATTCACTTGTGAACATGCTTTATTCCGAAGGCCAGGCACGCTAGAGAGGAATCCGTTCTGGGTCCAAAGGAAGGAAGATTGTACAGTTGGCTCCAGTGGGATTTAAGGCTTTGTTCGGACTCCAGATCAGAGCAGGATTAGGGTTTCCTAAAATGAGGATCAAAGAGCCCCCTGTGCTCCAGGTTAGCTCGCTGTTCTCTCAGTATCTGCTTGTGACTCACTCAGAAGGGCTCCCATCACTCTCTGCAGTCACTAGAAACATTGATTTGAGGATGCTGCTTATCACAATTCAATGGCATGAGGAACAATGGAAAGAGTTAAAGAATTAAATACTAGACTCGTGCCTTAGGTGTTAAAAAAAAAAGAAAATAAACACATCTCAAACTTTTCTGCCCATTTTTCAGCTTTACGGAAACATTATTTTAATTTTTTTCAAGGTACCAATCGCTAAAGACAATTTAGTAAGTTGTGCTTTTATGAATAGACTTGAAAAACTGATGACTTCCTCTGATCCCTTCAGAATTTGGAAATTATCAGTGAGCATAATTTTATGGCACTGGAATTGTTACCATAATTTCAATATTAATGAGTTCTATTAATAATGATTGGAAAAATATGCTGCATTACTAAGGTTCTGAATGCTGGCATCTTCAGACTTGACTGGATTGTTTTTGGATAACTGAGGATAGGCCTTAAGAGATACATGTAAGAGCAGATCTGAGTTCAAATCCCAAGAACCTACATTAAAATAAAGCTGGATATGACTGTGTATTGTGGGTGCTGGAGTGGAGACAGGGGGATATCTGAGATGCACTGGCCACCAGCCTAGCTTTAGAATCAGTGAGAGATATGAAGAATTAATTCTTGAGGTCTTTATAAATCTTGGATATTGGCTCTCTGTCAGATGTAGTGTTTGTGAAAATCCTTTCCTAATCTGTCGCCTGCCATTTTGTCCTGTTGACAGTGTTCTGTCCTGTGTGTTTTTGTGTGTGTGTCTGTGTGTGCGCGTGCGTGCGTGCACACATGCGTGTGTATAAGTATGTTAAGTAAGCTTATAAAACAGTATGTTCCCAGGTATACATTTTGAGAAAGTATTTTTTCTTCACTATCAAACAATCTGTTTTCCAGTACCTCTTCTATTGCAGGGGCACGTCTCAGTGTTGCATAGTGAGTGTCTCAGAAATTAAACAACAACAACCCAATTTAGAAGTGGGGTTCAGAGCTAAACAGAGACTTGTCAACAGAGGAATCTCAAATGGCCAGGAAGAACTTAAAGGAATGTTCAGGGCATTTAGGCATCAGGGAAATGCAAATCAAAACAACTCCGAGATCGAACTTACACCTGTCAGAATGGCTAAGGTCAAATATCTAAGTGATAGAACATGCTGGTGAGGATGTGGAGCAAGGGAAACACTGCTCCATTACTGGTGGGAATGCAAACTTGTACAACCACTTTCGACATCAACTTGGTAGTTTCTCAGAAAACTGGAAATAGTTCTACCTCAAGACCGAGCTATACCACTACTGAGCATATACCCAAAAGATATCCCACCCACCATACCACAAGGGCACGTGCTCCACTATGTTCATAGCAGCCTTAGTCATAATATCCAGAAACTGAAAGCAATCTAGATACCCCTCAACTGAAGAATGGATTTTAAAATGTGGTACATCTGCACCGTGAAATACTATTCAGCTATTAAAAACCAAGACATCATGAATTTTATAGGCAAACAGATTGGACTTACAGGCCAGTCAATAAGAGGAAATGCCTGATACTGTATACCTGGCTAATTATCCCTGGCTTGAGAGCTCACAGACCCTAAAAGAGAAACAACTACTGCCATGTCCCTAAATCAATATATCTTCTGGCTATATTCTAAACACTTATTTTTATATCCACAGGTAAATGTAGCTCTCACCCCTCGTCAAAGACACTTCATTTTGCAGCAGCTGGGAGACTACTATTGAGATGTACAACTGATCAAAAATACAGAGAATAAGTGACGTTGGAGTACTCACTCTCAGTTGGCATCTCTACAACTATAAGAGATGGGGGAATAGGGATGGGAAGAGGTGAAGGACCAGGATGCCTGCTGCCAACAGTATCTTTTAGACATGGTAGAGATGCTGCACCTGTGAAATCTCAAAACTACAGTTGCCTAAAACAACATTCATAATTACCATACCAGTTGATGTGCCAAGAGGATAGTGGAAATAGTCCAAGGCCTCACTCCTAAATGAAGACCTCTAGGCAGTTAGGAAACATTTAGAGGGGACAGACCAACTTTCTCCAGAGACCTTTTCCAAATAGCTGATTCAGTCTCAAGTGGTCAGCTCCAAACCCATAGTAGATATGGGTAACACTAAATGAACTTGTTAGATGCTACACACACACACACACACACACACACACACACACACACACACCACATGTGCATGGACATGTATGTAACAATAATAATAATTATACAGGATGAAGGCATGAGGTGAAGGAAGAGTTAGATAAGGGAGAAGAAAGTGTGAAAATGATGCAAATATTGTATACTCATGTATGAAACCCTCAAAACAATAAAGAATTTTAAATATATGAAAAAAAAGAAACAAACAAAAAACCCAAAAAAATCCCAAACAAACAAACAAAAAAGAAATAATTTGGAAAGTGACTGAGCACATCAGGACATCCAAAGACCTCTGCTGGCCTCCATATGTGCACAGGCATCATAGTTGCTCAAATACATGTACATTCTCAAATGCATGTACATTTTCCACATACATGCAGCACACACACACACACCCCAAAATGCAAAACCAACCAAACAAACAAACCCAAAGTGATTCTATGGAACCCAACTGGCCTCATACCTTAGAGCAATTTTATATGACTGCCCACAGATGAGCAGTCTCACTTCTGGATCAGCTCATAAGTCTTCAATGCTGGAGAAGTTAGATAGGAGTCACTGGCTTTGCTTTCTTAGTTTTGGGGATTTTACAAACTCAGCCTAAGCTTGTCAGAGCTCAAGGAAAGCTAATGTTAAAAGAGCCTAGATACAGACACAGGTGCAATTAAAGATGAAATGGTAAAACAGAGTCGGGGGTGGGGGCTTTAACTGGGAGAGGGAAGGACAAAGTCACGGGGAAATGTTATTTTATGTTTACTTGGAAATACAGAATATGTGAGTGTATGTGTTCTTTATTAATTTTATTCCATGTAAACATTTTTGCTAAGAACTGAGAGCAAAGCAGACTCAGCATCACCAACTTCTGTGTGCATGCTTGTCCCAAAGTCATGCTCAAAGCCTTGCCTCCAACCCCAGCTTGTTTGTTTACACCCCTTGCAGTTTCCTCCCAACCCCAGCTTCTTTGTTTACACCCCTTGCAGTTTCCTCTTCCTGCAGTGTGTTGTCCTTGCTTTCTGCTCACTCCTGCTTAGTCCTTCAAGAGCCACTTCCAGGAACTCCTCAACATCATCTTCATCCACACCCAGGTAGAAGGTGGTTTTTTGGTTTTGTTTTTGTTTTTTGTCTTGTTTTGTTTTGTTTTGTTTTTAGTCTCCTCAGTCTTGGCAAACCTCCCGAGTGTCTTCCAGGCTTTGTTCATAAACTCCTCGGTGGCATCACCTGAGGCTGAGATAAGCCCCCACCCCCACCCACTGTAAGTCAAATATCACCATTCTTCCACAACTGCATCAGTGTCTTCCTCAGCTCCAGCTGCTGCAGTGGCCTGGGCAAAGGTCCTCTAAGTAATAGACCTTAAAGGCTACTCTGACCCCTTAAGCCCTTGGTTGAATTCAAATGTGGTATTTTTTTAAAATAACTTATGTTGAATAGAGACAAGAAGAAGAAGAAGAAGAAGAAGGAGAAGAAGAAGAAGAAGAAGAAGAAGGAGAAGGAGAAGGAGAAGGAGAAGGAGAAGGAGAAGGAGAAGAAGGAGGAGGAGGAAGAGGAAAGAAGAAGAAAGAAGAAAGTGGAAGAAAGACATGGCAATCAAATAGCTATGATCTTGAAGGGCATGTTATTCCTATGTTATTCTCTAATTTGATGTCACGGTGATACATGGAAGAATCTTGAAAAGGCAGCAGGAGTATTCATGATTTTTAAGACTTATTGATTGGGGGCTGGACAGTGGTAGCACATGTCTTTAATCCCAGCACTTGGGAAGCAGAGGCAGGCAGATCTCTGAGTTCGAGGCCAGCCTGGTCTACAGAGTGAGTTTCAGGACAGCCAGGGCTACACAGAGAAACCGTCTCAAAAAAAAAAAAAAAAAAAAAAAAAAAAAAAAAAAAAAAAAAAAAAAAAAAAAAAAAAAAGAAAGAAAGAAAGAAAGAAAAAAGAAAAAAAGAAAAGAAAAGAAAGAAAGAGGAAAAAAAGATTTATTGATTGTATGTATATGTCTGTGCTCTATGTAGATATCTCTTCTGCCCACAGAAGATAGAAAAAGTGTTGGAGCTCCTGGAGCTGGAGTTATAGGTAGTTGCAAGCCACTAAGTGGGTTCTGGAAACTGCTGGGTCCTCTATGAAATTAGAAAGTGATTATAACCAGCAACCATCTCCCTAGCCCATGACTTCATTTATTAAGATGAATTTTATTATTAATTTTTTTAGAATTTCATACAATATATTTGGATCCTATTCACTCCATTTCTTTATGTGTAAGTATACATGAGTGCTCAAACCAGAAAGACCTATCTTAGGCAGAAGACTACCTTCGGTACAGTCCCTGCAACGAGGCGACCTGGATGTCATTAGACCCAACAGATTGAGTCTAAGAAAATCGTGATATTATATGATAATATATGGAACTTAGGGTGAAATTTATGCTAGAGGAGAGGGGATGCTCAGGAACAAATCCTGGGTCTGATTTCCTGTTCTATTTCTTACCATTCTCTCTTCCCCAGAATGAATTCCAGAAACCAGAATCCTCCTCCTCTCGGTTGATCATAGAAAGTAAAAATCATCTCACTGAAAGCCAACCTCAGCACTCTGGGATGTTACTGTAACCACCCTCCCAGATTTATAGACAGAAATTGGTCATGGGAAATTTGCCAGCCATTGTTTCCTGATGGTGGGTTATAGGAGCCTCCTTCCACTGGGCTGTGCCTCACATTACGGAAGAAAGACTGTTGGGCAGCACTAAAAATAACCCAAGCAGATGCTAGATTTCCCTCACTGAAGCATCATCCAAGCATCACACTGCTCTGCCTAATCACACTTCAGTGTGGTTTTCTAAACTTCATTTTTACTGTGTCTCTCTACTTTCATTTTTGAAGTCATACAAAATTTTGTGTCATATAAAATTTTGATCATATTTTTCCCTTCTTCTTTTGATTTGGTTTTTATTACAGTGACATTGGTTGTGACCATTGTGAGTGAAGAGTGGATATTACACTGTTCCATATTTTTCCCTTCTTCTTTTGATTTGGTTTTTATTACAGTGACATTGGTTGTGACCATTATGAGTGAAGAGTGGATATTACACTGTTCCACCCCTTTGGAATCACATTTGAACAAGAAAATTGGGGGCACTATCATGCCCACCTTAACTCTTTAGAGCCTTTTTCTTTGACATTGACAGTACAAAGAACATAATTACAGAACTCATAATCCCACATCTCAGTACATTTATATGTTTCTTTTCTTCTTTTTTTCTAAAACCACTCAGACTTATGCAATAAGATTTTTCTTTTTGTACCTCAACTCTCTAAGCTGGATGTGAGTGTAACTTTTATTTCACAGGAATACAAGAAAAGTTTATAAAGAGAAATATGATGTTTCCCTGTATGTGACAAAGAAAGTATATATTCTTTGGGCATCTTCCATAGGATAGAATCATTTGAGTCAGAAGTTTTCTAGTATAAGGGCTGTCAGTTTGGTTCAGTTGGTAATATTCTTGATATGCAAGCATGAGGAACCTGAGCTTGGTTATCGAGCACTCATCTTCAAAAAGAGGAAGAAAGGGAGGGAGGTGAAAGAGAGGGGGAAGAAAGGATGTAGGGAGTGACAGAAAGAGGAAGGAAGGAAGGAAGGAAGAGAGAGAGAGGTGGAAGGAGGGAAGTAAGGAGGAAAGGAAGTAAGCAAAGAAGTAGGGAAGAAAGAAATGGAGGGAGGAGAGAAGGAAGGAATGAGAGGAAGAAGAAGGAGGAAGAGAGAAGGGAGGGATTGAGGGAGGGAGGGAGGAAGGAAGGAAAGAAGGAAGGAAGGAAGGCTGGCACACAATCAGGTAGGGGAGGCCAGGAACAATGCTGTAAATCCATAATTAATCCCATTGCTGGGAGAAGAGAAGCAGGCGAATCCCTAGAGATCCCTAGAGATCATTGAACAGACAGCCAACCTGAACTGATGAGCTCCAGGCTCTTCAATAAGACCTACAGCATCAACCTGTGCACACATACCCACATGCACACACAACCCCCAAAAGATATGTACACATGGATACATACACAACATATGTAGATAGATAGCCTCATAAGATCAGAACCACATCACTGAAGAGTTCAGCGGGATTCCTCCAATACTTTTGAGGGCTCTCTTCCAAATCAGTCTTGCCTGCATTTCCATTCCATACCAGCTTGCACTAAAGACTCCATGCACAGCAAGGCTGAGATTCAAGCTCCTGGTATGTTAGTGCCTCAGGATAATGTCCTGTTCTCATGCACCCCTACTGCCAAGATAAATGGTATGTGTACACTCAGACTTCTTGGTGCCTATAACATTTTACAGCTTTATGTATTCTTTTTATATCTCTATCCATATGAACAAGGTCCCAAATCTCAGGGATACTTTTGTAATTGAAGGACAATCACAATGCAACCAAGAGGAACATAAAGGGGGAATTACAATCTAAAGCATTCATTTGGAACCATGTGGGGACTAAATTAAAGCAATTATATAAATATAAAAGCATTTAAAAGGTTTAAGACACACAGTTCATGCAAGAAGAAAATGAAAGAAAACAGAGTTATTTTTTTCTGACCATGTAAAAATTTTTAAAATAAGCTTGAATATTAAGGCCCCATATGGCTGGAGCAGTCTATGAGGATGATAATCAAGCCTAACCCAGATAGATGGAGATCAATGAGTTAGCATTCCCCCTCTGCTTTTATAAAATAACCAGGCTTCAGTTCAATGAAGGTTTGGTTTTTATTTATTCATTTTCCAATATTTTAGCTTCCTCCATGATTAAGTTGATTGGAAGATAGGGCTTAGTATGGAAACATAATAAGACTCTACAATATCCATTGTTCAATTTGAGACTTCAGAAAAGTCTCCCTGGGTGATAGCGCAGCTGTGAAAGGGCACATAGTCTCATGATCCCACGTGCTTTTTGTTGCTCAAAGGGAGAGGGTGGCAGGTACATTGTACTAGGTACATTGTCCAGGTGACATTTAAAGCTAGAATTCTGACTACAACCAGGGAGGTACCCTGCTAGCTTCAGAGTATGAAACTAAACAACTCCTGGGTCATCAGCCCAAAATGGTCAGAATTGGACAAATCATTGCCACCTCTCTTAATCTTCATGCGCACTTCCAACTTAAAACAATGAAGAGAAAACCAAGCTTGCATTTCCACTCAGATGTTTAGAGCACCTCATTTTAAGTGCCACCTGCTTTCCCAAATGAACAACCTCCCATTAGAAGTCACCGTTATTAGTGCAGCCTGCTTTGATTGCACTGATAAAATTCAAGTTGTGATGGCTGCCTCACTTACTATTGCAAACACTGAAATTAATCTTTGGTTATCCTTTGGTTGGTCTTTATTTACCTCCTCAGAGGAGAGGGGAAGGTAAGAGCCTCGTGACAAGAGTCTCCTGACCCAAATGTGGAGAGGTGAGGGACACAGGGAGATGCAGGCGATTCATCAGTTTTACTGCAAGACGTTCTGTGTCCAGGTATTCAATCCTCCTTCCCAATGTCAAGAACTATACACATCCTCCATGTGCCTTGTAGAGGACTGAGAGTTTTAGGGTAGAGAGAAAGAAGTGGTAGGGACATCCTTTCTCCTCTAGAAAGTTTGAAGAATACAGAGTAAGTATCACCACCTAACACACACTTAACCATCTACACATATGACTTTAGCCAACTATAGAGAAATGGAATATTATTTTGTTTTGGTTAATTTAATTTTTAAAAATGTTAAGGGTTTAGTACATGAGTATTGTATTTAAATCATTTCCATCCTCCCAGCTCCTCCATGTCCTTCCCATACCCTCTCAAACTATTGCTCTCTTCTTGAATTAATGTTGCTTATATGTACATGTATTTAGGGCTGACTACATGGCAATGGATAATCTATCAAGGGGCTCATTTCTGAAGAAAAGTGATTCTGTTTTTCCAGCAACTATTAACTGTCTGTAGCTCTTCTCCAAGGTGTGGGGACTTGTGAAAATTTCTCTGTCTTATTCTTGTGTCAATTGGTGTTTTTATGATGCATGGCTTCAGTGAGATTTTAAGAGTATCCCTGTCATGTCTAGAAGACACTACCTAGCAGCATATGTCCTAATGCTCTGCCTTGTACAATCTTTTCTTAGCCCCTCTTTACCATGTGCCTGAGCCTTGGGTGTAGCAGTTGCATTATAGATTCATCAGTTGGAGTTAGGCATACAAAGTCACTCACCATGTGCATTTTTGATCATTTGTAGATTTCTCTGATGTCTCCATGTTCTGGAAAAAGGATCTTCTTTGATGCGATATGAGAGCTATGCTTTCTTGTGGGTATAAGGATATGTATTCAGAATACAGGTAGAAATTATATTGGTTTATAAAATACTACAAATATGCTAGACATATTATCTTAGTTAGGGTTTGTATTGGTGCAAAAAAAACCTCACCATGACCAAAAAGCAAGCAAGGGTTTATTCAGCTTAGACTTCCATATCACTGCTCATCATCAAAGGAAACCCGGATAGAAACCCAAGTGGGCCAAGATCCTGGAGGCATTAGCTGATGCAGCAGCCATGGAGGAGTCTTGTTTACTGGCTTGCTTCTCCTGGCTTGATTTACTGTAGAACTCAGGACTACCAGCCCAGGGATGGCACTAGCCACAATGGGCTAGGCCCTCCCACATTGATCACTAATTGAGAAAATGCCTGATAGCCAGATCTTATGGAGGCATTTTCTCAACTGATGCTCTTTGTTCTCTGATGACGCTAACTTGTGTCAAGTTGATACAAAATGAGCCAGGACACAGATATAGACTTTTATTCTTGTAGGACTCCCCAAATAATCAAGTATGACAACTATTTATGTTCTTTACAGTGCATTGATTAGGTACTATAAGTAACCTGGAAATGATTTAAAATTTATAGAATGGTATAGGTTTTTAACAAGTCATATACAAGTGCTACACCATTCTGTAAGGAAACCAAGCTTCTATAGCTTTCAAAGGATTCTGATGTGGTCTGAGAACTAGTCTTCATGTATATAGAAGAAAGACAACATAGCATTTGATCATTATAAATGTAATTTTTAAAAAAGTTTTTAAAAAATATTTCAGCATCATGTGTGGTATTCTGATATCACCAATGATAAATTAAATGAATATACTGAAAAAATAAAAGCCAGGACATTGGCAGGCTTCTTTTAAGTCCACACAAGCAGTAGATGAGTGTAGAGTTCAACAGGACCACATATCCTCTTGCAGTTACCGGGATTCATGTATAAGATTGTACCTCTTTCTGTTCCTTCATCTGGAAGGTAAAGAAAGAGCAGAGAAAGTATCTTCCACCTCACAGTTCCAGTGTACTATGCTCAGAATCCAGAACTGAAGGTGGGAATTACTTAGCATCTCTGTATCTCCTCCAAGATGGTGGCAGCGTGAGGAAAAGAGGTGAGCATTTATAACAAATGTTTGCCAATAGTGGCCCCTGTGTGATGGTATTAGGCAAAACTGTACCTACCTCCTGTCATGGGTGAGTGAGAACACAAACAAAAGAGACCCAAAGCAGGAGCCTTTGAAGAAGGCTTAAGAAAGCCATTTTTAGCCTAAACAGGACCGACTTTGTTAATCTCAGTTCAGAATTTAGAGTGCATTTACATCTGTAATAATGTCCTTCCTGGGGAATTCATAGCATCGTCTCATTGTCAAAATGATTTGCATGAACACTCAGTTTAGATAATGCAATAATGCACCCTTCTTAGCACATGGTGTCCTGATTATGACAAATGGTGCGATTAGACCTAGTCTATCTCCTCTCTGACATGATGAAGAAGAATTGGTTATTAGATAAAGGTACAGAACAAAGACAAATTTGTCAGTAACAGAGGCTACATGTCACTGCCTAGACAGATGCACCCGGGTGGGGACAAATGGCAACACAGAATGCTCTTGAAATGACCACAGAGCATAAAGTACAGCTTGAGTCTTGATATGGGGTAGAGCTGAGAATAGATTGAAAGTAACTAAGGAAGTTAAAGAGTTGTACAAAATAAGAGGCTCTTGTTACTGATAGTCAACTTCAAATGGCAAAGCAGTTGGTATATTTTAAGGATTCCTACCTCTCTATTCATTTTCTAGTATTTAGATTTTTTTAAGTATGGAGTTAACCCTTTCCTGGATTCTCTCAAGGAATTAGTAGCATTGATGGGTCAACCAAAAGCATTTCTTCAGTACTCATTAAAAGTAAACTTTCCTGCTGGCTGTAATGAACATAGCTATTAATACTCTCAGCTCCTGTCAAGACTTTAGGTTGGATAATACTCTATTAACTACTTCTTTTACTGGGATGACCACTCGAAGTTCACTCGAAGTATCTTGAGGACCATAAGTAATTCTATTAGTAATGCAGCAGTCCATGTAAAATGAGGCACAAGTCTAAAATCCCTGAACTTGGGAGCTTGAAAATAGAGAATGTCAACTTCAATTCCAGTCTCCACTCCTGGGCTACATATTAAGAATATGTCAAAGTCGCTTTGATTTGCATTTCCCTGAAGACATTGAAGATTTTATTAAGTGTTTTTCAGCCATTCGATACTTCTCTGTTGAGAATTCTTTGTTTAGCTCTGTACCCCATATTTAAATTTGATTATTTGGGTTGTTGTCTATTTTCTTGAGTTTTTATATATTTTGGATATTAGCCGTCTGTCCGATGTAGGGTTGGTAAAGATCTTTTCGCAGTATGTAGGCTGTCATTTTGTCCTACTGATGATGTCCTTTGCCTTACAGAAGCTCTGAAGTTTCACAAAGTCCCATTTATTCATTGTTGATCTTAGTGCCTGAGGGAAGCAGGTGGGGGCTATGAGGTGTAGGGAGAACAGGGGAGAGAGAGTGGAAATTGGCAGTGGAGGGCATGTGACAGAGACCTGGGGTGTGAGGCAAGGTGTCTATGGGGCGTCTCTGGCTGAAATGCCTTGCAGGGAGGGATAAGGATCCTGAAGTGGCCACTTCCTGTTGGCCAGGTGGGACTCCCAGTGAAGAAACAAGTACAGCAACCCACTCACAAAATCTTTGACCCAAAATGTGTCCTGCCTACAAGATGTGCATGGACAGAGATAGAACAGAGATGGAGGAGCAGCCAAACCAATGACTGGCTCAAATTGACACCTATCCCATGGGCACAAACCAATCCCTGACACTATTAATGATACTATGTTATACTTGCAAACAGGAGTCTAGCATAACTGTCCTCTGAGAGGCTCTAACCAGCAGTCTATGGGAAGAGATGCAGAGACCCACAGCCACACATTAGATGGAGCTCAGGGAGTTTTGAGAAAGAGTTAGGAGAAAGATTTAGGAACATGAAGAAGGCAGAGACTCCACAGGAAGACCAACAGAGTCAATGAACCTGGATGTGTGGGGGCTCCCAGAGGCAGAACAATCAACTAAAAAGTGAGCATGGGCAGGACCTAGGCTCTTGCACATATGTAGCAGATGTGCATCTTGGTCTTTATGTGGGTCCTCCAACAACTGGAGCAGGGGCCGTCTGAATCTGTTGCCTGCCCATGGATCCAGTTCCCCTGACTGCGCTGCTTTGTCTTGCCTCAGCGTTAGAGGATGTGTCTAGCCCTGCAGTCACTTGGTGTGTGTGTGTGCGCGTGTGTGTGTGTGCGTGTGCGTGTGCATGTGCATGCGCGTGCGCATGCGCGAGAGAGAGAGAGAGAGAGAGAGAGAGAGAGAGAGAGAGAGAGAGAGAGACTAGGGGCTCCCCCTTCTCAGAGGAGAAGGGGAGGTGAGATGAGGGGAGGATCTGGGTGAGGGGGTACTGGGAAGAGGGAGCTGATATTGAGATGAAAAGTGAATAATCAATAAATGCATGAGAACATGTCAAATATAAAAAGTATTCAGAATTTTACTGAACTTGGTTAAATTTTCATATTTTTTCATTCACATGAACTTAAATGATTTACTTAATTTCTTTGTGCCTCATTTATAAACGTGCAAAGATTTCTTTAAAAATATGATGGCTTCATTATTGGATTTGTCTCTCCCAACAAAGGTCTAAAACTATGTTCACATTGAGAATGGATAGACTTCCTGGTCAAATTTATGAGTGCTTGTCACCGAAAAGGGCAGCCATATTTCCAGGGATCTATGAATACCCAGAAGCCCAACACATGAAGAGTATGGAGACCTGACACACGTCTAGATATTTTCTAGTCTAAGGTCCTCCGCATTCTACACTGAAAGCTTCAGTTTTCTACTTCCTGCTAAGAAACACAGGAAGGGAGATTCTTTTATGACTGCCAGTACTGTGACAAGCCATCATAAGATGCAATTGCAGCTCCTTTATACAACAACCCTTGAAATAACTCATCTTATCTCCCTTCCCAGGATGCATTAACTAAGAAGAGGAAAAGACACCTAGTGTCTAAAGGATCTTGAAGTCAGCACAAGACACCCCAAGACCAAATTCTAAGCACAAAGAAGGCTTATTTGCTCCAGAGGGACAAAGGACAGGAATAAGAGACAAACACAGGAGAATGAGGGGAAAGGAGAAGAGAAAAGTAATAAGGGGGAGGAGAAGGACTGTTTGTCCTGGGCTTGGATTGAGGGGGAAAAGGGAACCTCTGGACAGAGAGAGGAGGCAGACGTGGCCCAGAGGTGAATAGCAGTTTATAAAGGTAAAAGGAAAAAGTATGGTGAGGCATTTATTTTTGATCGGGCATGTTAATAAGGGAGTCAAAAGTAGCCTTCTGATTGCTGGACTTTTATACTTTGATAACTGGACCCTGGTGGGCAGCCTTAAAGTGGTAGGGGGAGTGGCAAAATAAGGGAATAGACCTTGGTAGCTAGCTTAAGAACATAATCTAAGGGGTTTTAGCCAGAAAAAGGGAATGGGGGAAGGGCGAGAGTTGCTGGAGTCATGTTCACCATGCTGGAACCTTCTAGAATCACTTCAGTGCCCACAGTCTTGCAGCAAGGCTGAGCCACTCTGTTAAGACTGTGAATTGAACTCAGAAGAATTCAACTATTGCCTCCAAATTGAAACTTCCTTCTTGCAGGGAGGGAGAAAGGAAAGGAGAATGTTCTCAGTATGCAGGAAGCCGGCTTGTGGGTCCTAGGAGCTCTGAAAGTTTTAAACTTCACAAGGTCCTTCCCCAATATTATATACACAGTAAGCAATTGCTGGCAAGGATACTCTTCCATGAAGCTGCCTGCAAGTTGGGCAAATAGCTCCAAGGGTGTAGCTTTCATGAGTCATTACATACGCAGAGTTGGGAATTTTTGGCAATATCGGCTGTCGTTCAGTTATTTATGCTACTGTAAGAAATATTGATCATGCTCCTGTGAGTGATACCCGTAACCTCACTGTTTTACCCAGCAAGACTTAGGAGGAGTAATTCCTTATGGTCCTTCACTGATGTTCTATTCAGGCTCGAACACATCTGTTTTCATCTCCGTGGGAACATACATCCTCGTCAGTTCCACCTCTGGTAGAATACTCACCATCTCTTTATCTCACCCTTCTTAGAAGGTAACATCATACACTTTGAGGGATTCTCAGAATTATAATGAAGTGAAGACTACACAATTGTCCAGATCAGTTCACAGCAAACAGTTAATGCAAACTATTTGTGACCATAAGAGCCTTGAGATGATGTGGGGTCCTAATGCATGGCAGGGATGCAATGGAAATCCCTGTCTTGCTATCCTATCTGGACCTGTTTGAAGTTCCCAATGTCTTTAATCACAAATAGATAATTTCTGTGGTAGTTCCTGCAACATGGAAGCAAAGCTGCTCAGACAGCGGCAGAGGCTATCTTAAACATATTTCTTCCTTCTGTGCTTATTATTCTGTCCATGTACATCTATTTTCAAGCATACACAGAGAAAAAAATGGCCAAAATACAAGGCCCCCAATTCACAACATGGGCATGAAATTCATTAAATTACATCTCATGAACATTTATACCAAGCCATGTATTCTTCTAGGCATGGAATTCCAACAGTGAACTAAGCCTCTGGCACTTTGGAGCTTAAAGTTCATCAGAGAGACAAGAAATATGATAGCTCATAATTTAAATCTTAAATAAACAACAACCCGAATAGCTCTGGGAAAGGAAAAGATCACAATGCGGGCTTGGGAGCATGGGGATAGGGTAGGCTGCTGTGGTTGTTAGTTTAGGGAGAATTGTATCCAACTGGCACCATTGTAAATCATCTCATCTCAGAGATAACACTTCTGAGATGAAATTGCAAATGGTTAATGCTGTTTTGTATGAAAAGTGGATGGGAATGATAATTTAAGAATAATTATCTTAATTGATGTTTATGTAACAGAGAGGCAGTGAGCTCATGATGGGAAAAAAAGGGTATGCTTGCGATCAGGGATACTCTGCCTCGTCTATGCTGGTGGATGCTTTTCATTTTAATTTCCTTTCTGCATGTGAGGTCACCTTTCCAGGTAGCCACCAGCACTTCTCTCTGTCTGGAAAAGGCCCCTCATTTTTTCTCTTGCTGTGAACAGAGAGTATCAATATGACTGTATGAAATCTCAATATCATCAGCCAAAGACTGAAGAAGAAAGATCAGTCCATTAGTTAGAATTATCACCACTGTAGTTGTGTGTTTGACTTGTTCTCATGCACAAGGTAGATACTCCTAGAAAATTTTCTACCACCCAGCAATGAATACCTTGCTTTCCAATGAAATGGATAATGTATAATGCTTTGCAAGTCCTTCTTGTCCTAATGGCATAAAAACAAAAAACAAACACACAAACAAACAAAAACTAGTATTGCAGAATACTTACATACCTGAAAGATGATCTGAATAATTTGGAGACTTGGGAAACTATGAGTGCTATGATTATATTCTCAACATTATTTATACAAAAAATGAAAATAACTACAATACAGACAGATGTTATCTCTGGTAGTAGAGTTTTTTATTTTATAAAATTAATATGTCACATTATGATAAAAATATAAAACAATAAAAATGATATTTTGAAAGTAATAATGAAGGAATGCAACTCCTTGAAGACATAGCTGCATTTTTATGAGAAGACATGAAATTTTATAAAAACCCTTCAAAGCATTGGATTAGCCTGCACTGCATTTACATATGTGTGAAGGGGGGTCACATAAATGGCGCACTAATCAATAACCGTACTCTAGTCACTATCCTTCCATCACTGTACATACACACACAGACACACATGCAGACACACACATAGGCACACACACACAGAGACACACACACAGTTACAGACACAGACCCATACACATACACAAGAAAAAGTCTTGATTTTAGCATTTGTCATTTACAGGGGCATAAATATCCCTCTGTGGATAATTCTAAACTACTAATGTCAAGTGTTCACTTTGGTACTACCTGCAACTAAAAGTTTCACAATTTGAAATTCTGTAGTATTAAGTGAAAAGGAAACCTTATAAGAATAGTTATAGGTGACATGAAATGCAAATATCCTTATAGCAAAAGGCCCTGCATTGGTAAAATATAATCAGTTCTGATTATTAAATTACTTTATTACCTACCAAAGTATATACCTGGGTAGTGCCATATCTACCCAAACACAGTCATGAATGAAGTTGATCTCAGGTTGCCTTCTACCATCACATCATTCTACCATCACATCCTGTTTACCATCACATCCGGTCTACTACCACATCCTGTCTACTACCACATCCGGTCTACTACCACATCCGGTCTACTACCACATCTGGTCTACTACCACATCCTGTCTACTACCACATCCGGTCTACTACCACATCCTGTCTACCACCACATCCTGTCTACTACCACATCCTGTCTACTACCACATCCTGTCTACTACCACATCCTGTCTACTACCACATCCGGTCTACTACCACATCTGGTCTACTACCACATCCTGTCTACTACCACATCCGGTCTACTACCACATCCTGTCTACCACCACATCCTGTCTACTACCACATCCTGTCTACTACCACATCCAGTCTACTATCACATCCGGTCTTCCATGGCAAAGTTTCCAGAGAGCTACAGAATTTTTGCCAACAGAAAATTCACTGCTATACTTCTTGACTAATATTTTATTCTTGCAAGATTTTATTTTTCCTTTTAATAGTAAAAAGAGTCAGGTCCTGAATTTTAGTCTTATACCCAGCGTTTCCAGCACATTTCAGAGATTTTGCAGTAATGAGAGTGATGACTCACTTCACTCACTGTTTCTGGATGGGATACTTTGGCTAAGTGGGGCTTTAGTACGTGAGAAAGAAAACAATTCTACACATTGAAAGGGAAGTATTAGTTAAAAATCACAAAGCTATATCTATCTTGAGGAATCAGCCAGTAGTCTGTGATAGATCATGGCAGACATGGGGTCTGCACTGGACCCACAGATAAGGTAACATGGTTACTAACTTCACTAGGGAAAGAAATTGTGTAGATTGCACAGAAATTCTGATTAAAACACAAATCAACCAGATTTTACTTAAAGGAACTCTCCAAAACATCCTTACCATGATTTGTTTGTCCCTGCACAATCCTTGTACAAAAATGTACTTGGTCAGAGACTCTGTCTGAGATGACAGGTCTTGTATCTGTATATATATATATATATATATATATATATATATATATATATGTATACACATATATATGTATATGTGTATGTGTCTGTGTATGTGTGTATATGTATATCCTCTGCTTACACAGCATAAGTTCTTCACTTTTAAAGCTTCTTGAGAACTAAGACAAAGCCAAGAAAAGAAAATTAGAAATGAAGTAAGCCATTTCCATGATTGGCTGTAAAGCTTCCCTATGTTCAAGCTTCCATTGATTTTGTTCCTTCTATGGGGAGTTTTAGGTTTATATTTTTTCAAAACCAACTTTAATAATTGTACTTAAATGCTTTAGCCTTCCTTCTAGCACAACACTCACCAGAGGTAATGGAAAGGGAAGGATAATAGAGCAAAGGAGGATGTGGACCTATTTACAAGTAGTCTTTTGTGGTGAATCCAATCTGCATTGTCAGGATATCAGCAGTTCAGTTTACATGATTCAGCAGCAGTACCTTGATCTACTTGCAAACACCATTCACAAATCAGGAACAGCAGTTTGATCCAGAAGAAACTGCAAGGCTCTGCCATTAGGCTCTAGTTCACAGAAGCAGCAAGAAGCCTCTAGCTGGAATATCACCAGTTCTTTGGTGCTTTCCTCTCTATGAAGGCACGACAAACAATGAGCAGCAAAGTTGGCAAGGTGAACCAATACTACACAGCATTATCCACTGTTTGGTGTGTGATACTTATATCCTTTCCAAACATCATGTGTACTCTCAAGCATCTGCTCTAGCAAAACATCACATGCCCTTTTCCAGGAAGCTTCCGGAAAAATACCATGTGTTTGTTCTCAGTAAGACATCCTACATGTCTGCTTTAGCAAAACATCTTCTCAGAAGTCCATTTTCAGAAAAACATCATGACACAACCAAGACTCCAAAAATCCCCAGAAACTTCGGGGAGCAGGTAAAAATGTTTTTAGAATACAGATGTATCACCCACCTCAAGGCTCCTGGTTCTTGCTTGTGTTTGTTACTGTGGTATGGCAGGATTTACCCCATATCCTATCTATACCAATGAAGCTTACACTTAACGGGAGACAAGGTGGCAGCTTTGCAGCTTTGCATAGATAGAGTTCTTAGGAGAGTTCTATAGACTCTCCACAAAGTCCAAATACCTGCATGATAACCCATGGATACATTTTGTGTCTTGCTCCATATTTTTTGCAGGAAAGATTGGTCTCTGGAATGCATATATGTTGATGTTTAATCCTTAGCTTGATAGTGATTATACTTCATATGTTAACTTGTTAATATTTGAAATGAATACTGTGAAGAACTGTTATATAACTTGGGGGGGTAGGACTTTGGGGGTAAAAATCCAGGAAAAACATATATAATATGATATTTAATATAATATATGCATGACTATTTGATGGTCATCCCTCTCACCAAAGGACACATTCCTTAAGAACCAGGAATGTATATTTGCTCACCATAGTAGGAAATCTAATAGAATTATTGTATCTGGTGGAAATTCTAGAATGAAGTCATTGTTTTCTAGAAGTACTTAGACCTTGAATAAGTTATTGTAGAAAACAGTGATTGCTTTCTGTGATACTAGAGTGGTGTTTTTTGTTTGTTTGTTTGTTTGTTTTGTTTTTTGTTTTTTTTTCTGAGGGAGCTTTACAGCTTTTGCATGACTTTAGTCACCAGATGGTCCTGGAAAACTGGGGACATCTTGCATTATTGAGGACTACAAATAGTATACAATAAAGCCTGAAATTGCATGGGTGAGGTAGTCCTTAAAGAAACATAGAGATTATATCTGGGTTTGGGTATGAGGAACTTGTTTTATTCTAAAAATAACTTTTGTGTAACAATCAATAAACTCTCTTCTGAAAGATGCTGGGCTCCTGTCCATTAGAGCCCGTTCCTGTCTGGGGCTTGCACAACCTTATTTCGTCCTATAGTGAGTGAGCTTCTTTTTCTGATCGTCCATGTAACTCTAATGATCAACAGCTCATGTTATGGGTATAGTGTCCAGCATAGGTCAACTGCTATGCTGAAGGTGCCTGGTGTGTACAGTGCTCTCATTCTGCGACTTCAGGCTGCAGACTGAGCTCTGGATTCTTAGAAAGTGAAGATGATAATTGAATTAAAACAAGTACATTGTTATAAAGATGTCCTCACTTAAATACATTGAGAAAACCTCACTCAAGTATACAGTCCATTGAAAGGGCTTTCTCAAGTAAAGATATGGACAAAAGAGCAAACACTTCATAGTCCCTAAGCAGTGGAGCGTGGATCCCTAAGCAGTGGAGCTTGGATTTGAACAGGGTTTGGCTCATGCCAGGGCTTATACTCATTATCACATTCATATTTTACCACCAATTGCCTCTCCTGTACACTTCTTCACTTCTCAGCTGAACTGCTAGGATCAGAACACATTTGTGTCATTTAAGATGCTGGACCATTGGCCTTAGATGTTCTTTGTAAAATACTCCTCAAATGCATCCTAACTCACCACTCAAAAGAGCTGTATATTCTTAACATCACCTTTCCAGTTCAAGTCTCTGAAATCAGACAGTGGGGAGGGGGCATAAATGAAAGAGAAAGGACAAGAAGGTTTTCTGACTCTATAAGACGTGTACACTTAGGAATGATGAGAAAACAAAAATATCAGAAATCTATTTGAAGGAAATATTATGTTAGTTCCACCCATGTAACAACTATAACACTCAACTCTCTCCCTCCCCACCCCTCTCTCTCTCTCATCAACCCTTCCTCCAATTCTTTCTCACTAAATAATAAAAACACAAACACTGCAGACTTACATTCTCTCAGGAGATAATGAAAAACAGCCTTGGCCTTTTTCTCTGCCCATTTAAAAGTGAGAAGCCAACAGGATGGTGTTCTGTGCCAATCTATAAGAGTGATAAATAATTCATGGACACTTATCAGTCCCACAGCTCCTCCCCTCACACATCTCTGTCCTGCGCTCATTCTCTGCCAGATGAAGGACTCATTGTAAAATGACTAGGCTCATACCTGCCAATGTTTGGAGTCAAATCTGAGAGCTACAAACACAACACAAGGAATTTTGAAGCATGATGCCACCTGCCAGCATCTGCCCTGTGTTTCTACATCTGACCAAAGATGTTTTTCCTAATGCAGCCATATGTTCATGGATTTGGCAGTCAGAGAGACTAGATTTTTTCAAAATTGTTTGATGTACCCATTAGGGAAGAAAGAGGATATGTTTTCTGCTTGTGCAGAAAAAAAAATCAAAAAACAAAACAAGAACAACAATATCAACCAACCAGACCCCTCAAAGCTCCCAGGGACTAAACCACCAACCAAAGAGTACACATGGAGGGGTCCATGGCTCCAGCTGCATATGTAGTAGAGGATTGCCTTATCTGGCATCACTGGGAGGGGAGCCACTTGGTCCTGTGGAGGTTTGATGCTATGGCGCTGAGGCGGGAGTGGGGGGATGTGGGGGAGCACCCTCATAGAGGCAAAGAGAAGGAGGGAGGGGGAATAGGGGGCTTGTGGAGGGGAAGCTGGGAAAGGGGTAACATTTGAAATGTAAATAAATAGAATAACCAATAAAAAATGAAAACAAAACAAAACAGTCCAACTAAATTGTCACCAAGTGTGCTGCTCATGGTCCCATTGGACTGCAATGTCTTAGAAAAATAAACCTGAACCATTGTGTTAAACCACCAGGATTTTGTAATTTCTTGGAGCATTTAGCTATTTATTTATTTGTTTATTTTAACAATAATTTATTTATTATCTATCTATCTATATTTGACTTCCTTGTGATAAATAGAAATATTTATCATATTCCTACTCTAACTAAGAAGATATGTTTCTGTTTTTAAAGGTGTGACCAAATAGTGTGGAATGTACGACATTCATATATATATATATATATATATATGTGTGTGTGTGTGTGTGTGTGTGTATGTGTGTGTGAATGTATATATGAATGAATATATATGTATATATATGTACACATATATGTATACACACATACATATATATATACACATATATATGCATACATGTATGTATAATAACCAGGAATATATCATGAACTGTGTCATTTAGGATCTAATAAGAAAATAGGAATTAGCCTATTTCTATTACACAGAAGGTATTTAATAATACAGTAGAATACTAGAGTATTTCAAGAGCCAAAAGGTTAAAGAGGAAACAGGTAAAACTATTCATAGCATGTACAGGAAGTTAGTACTGCTTTTAGGTCCTCAGAGCAAAATCTTCCTGGCGGACACATTTATGTGGTACTGGGGTCCTTGCTATTTGAGGGCCAAGCCTTGCATGAACCGGAAGGAAGCTTATATTCCCAGACTCTGCTGTTTCTGCTATGGCTGCCATTGCTGAAACCTGTGGCTGCCACTGTCAATGCCATTGAAGTCATGTGCTCAAACAAAGGCGTTCCTGTCAAGGACGCCAGAGACATGGCTGACACCCACATTCCAGGCTCCTATTGCCACACCACTGACAGAATACAAGCTGCTTACAGTGACTCTGGGATACAGTGTTGACTGTTTGTATAGGAGAAGATTGGTATGGACCCCAATGTTTGCCACTGTGAAATGGGGAACATAAGCTTCCTGTCTGTCCGTGTAGAGGCAGACAATCAATGCTCTATTCTAATAGCACAGTAGCATGTGGCTGGTAACAGAGATAGAGATGTGCACTCTTCTACCAACAGAGTGAAATCCAGAAAAATGCAACGTTGAGATCAAAATGTAGGAGAGGGCCTTATGTTCTTCACAGGTATACTTTTCATGCTGCCAGATAGTCAAAGTATTTAGAACAATTAACAAACACATTAGAGAGAACCGAATGATAAAAATATTAATCTTCCTGAATGGATGCAAGGATTAGATGAGATACCATGCCCAAATGCTCTGGTACAACGTCTGTCCCTATAGTGGTGTCCTCAGACAACAGAGGAAACTTGTTCCATCTTTCCCAGAATTCTGACCTCACATTCCCATTGCAGTGATCTGTAGCTCACCAATGACTTTCAGATCCTTTGGTTTTTCGTTTCATCCTCACAGCGACCAGTGGATTTGGGATCCCCTGAAAGCTTAGCCTTGGCTTTCTCACCATCTCTCCAGGACACAGTGGCTTCATGAGAGCCAGATGAAGCTCATCCTGCTGCCCCATGGCTGGGCAAAGCCTCCTTTGCAGTCTGTAGAAGAGAGAGCTGCACTGCAAACCGCTCACCAGCCGACCGCTGTGCTGCTTTTGCCTGGATACTCACAAAGCTCATAAGCTCCACACAGAATGCTATCCTGTGCTTTCCACAGACACGCTTCCCATCAGTGCTTTTGAAATCCAGATAGGTCAGTGGTATCCCATGCATACTTGTGCTTTACCAATAGATTTACTGTAATGTAAAATGGCATTGCTATTTCATCAATGGGCTGTTGTGTTGAGCATTTTATATTTCAGTGTCTCTCTCAAGTTTATGTCCTTTCAAAGGTTCCAAGAACCAGGATAAAGGGGAAACCATAGTCCTTTTAGGAACTAGGGAGAACAAAAATCAAAGGAAGATTTCTTGCTTGCAAAGAGCCAGTTCACTGAGCATAGAAATCACAAAGCTAAGCTCAAGAGTGTGTGACTTGTGGAGACCACAGTGTCTTTTTCAATTTTTCAGTAAATGACTTCAACTTATTCCCAATTCCTTCCATGCAGTGGGGGTAATTTCTAATTTACAATATCTGATATGATTCATTAATCTAGAAAATTAGATTTTGAGGGGAACATGGCATATATTTCCAAAAAATTAAAATCCAGCTCTGTGCTCTTTCATTTGCCTTCAGAGAAACGTTTAGGCCAGCAAACTCAGAGGAAACTGACTTAGCGACATGATTGCCTCTGTTTATAATGCTGGATGGCTTAGTCTTCATGGAGCTCGCTAGGAAGTGCAGGGAAGGGATGCTGGTGAGAACACAAGAGACTATTTATGAACAGTGAGGAAAGTCATGGGGAGAACACTGGGGCACAAGTACAGGAAGGCTTTCATCTGGGTTGGAAAGTGCTCAATAGCATTGTGGGACTTGCCACCAAAATTCCCACAGCAATCTCTTAGAGGATGGAAGTGAAACAGGAGACAGATTGCCAGGCCAGGCTATCAGAGGAGGCTGTATGTGAATCCAGTGACACAAGGGGGCTGGTCTAACCTCTCTCACCTATACAAAAGGAATTATACATCCCTATGTGGACAGTAGTGGTACAGTTTTAATAGATGACATATTATAAGTGTTTTGAGATGCCTAATGGATATAAATTGCAGTGGTGTTTTTACTGAGAAATATTCTGAGGATGAAAACATAGTGAAACCTATATCTAAAAGTCATTACACATAATATTTTCTGTTCACAGTGTTTTTTTCAAATCGACCCAAAGCACCTTATAAAGGCTTCTGAGGCAATCAGGAACCATTGGGGGCAAGGCCACCAAATCATTTTTCATCAATGAAGTAGTGGAAATGAAGATCAGGAGAAAACTCGTTATCATAATTTCGTTATCATAATTGCTGAGTAGTGGCGCTCATTTAGATTCATCTACAATGACCATGATTCTGCATCTCACACAGCATGCCTCACATCTAAAACAGTGCTCCCCACACTATACCTCACAACCACAAGACTAAACTAATTGGGTATTGCTTTTTACAAAGACAATCCAGCTTCTCCATGCTCCCTGATTTTACGTCCAGCAGGCCACATGATACTTTAATTTAATATTAGAGAACTAGACATGCTTCTAATGAAACACCATTGTTCACAGCATCTAATCACCTACCTTTCTCAGTACTTTCATTTAATGCATGTTTATTTTCTTTGAAGGGCTGAATCAACCTGATTAGGTATTCTTATTGTTCAGCATAAGTTTTTGCTGTTCTTTACAATTTCCTTCCTGGTACACCACACCTTTATTCACACTAATTTCTATACAGTTATATTTGATTATAGTTATGTAATTCTCCCACTCTAAAGAATAAACACAAAGGAGTATATAAAATAATACATTTATGAACTCCTGCAAGCCCTTTAGCAACAGCAGCTTTAGCCATTAGGGCTGATGCGATAGATACCTCAGTTGGTAAAGTGCTTTCAATACGGACTTCAGATCCCTAACACAAAGTATGGTGGTGGTGGAGATGGAGTTATCTGAGACTTGCTGGCCAGACAGTCTTGTTAGATTCATGAGGTCCAGGTTCAGAGAGACCTACTCTTATAAAGAAAGGTGGAGAATAAGAGGAAATCACCCTGCCATAAATACCTGGCTTTCACATGCACATATACACATATCTGCATGCACATCTGCACACATGCATAGACACACACACACACACACACACACACACACACACACACACACACGGGCACTAACAACTTTGGCTATGTAACCAATCATATTTTAAAACAAGTATCCAGTTGTTAGCTCAAGATTTAGAAGGTTGAAAAATTTGGCAATTTGGCCTAGGTCAACCTGGGCAGTTCTTATGTTCTCAGCTAGTTCACTGGGACCCATTGTATCACTCTAGTGGTCAGTATGACCTCAGCTAGTTCACTAGGACACATTGTATCCCTCTAGTGGACAATGTCCTTGTTCATACATTTGGTGGTTAATCAGATGGTTATACCAACAGCTGGGACAGATATCTTTGTTATCCAGACATTAAACCAAATTCTGCACACTGCAATGATTTCACAGTCCCAAAGGCAGCAAGAAAAAACCAAGTCTGTATATTTAAGCACATTCAAGCCTCTCCTTGATTGGTTTATCAAATAAAGCCACTGTGGCCAGTACTTCCTACAGGAGATGAATAAATGGGGGATAGGTTCTCATCACAGCGCCATCACAGGCAGTAAGTCAGGTACTTTCTAACCTTTCTGCACTGATATCTCTTCATCAGGAGAAGGATCCTGTTCTATATCTTCCTTCCTGATAGAAACTTCACCCTCTTCGGTGTGGGTCAAAAATCTACCGTGGGAATCTTTTGTCTCTCGTCATTTCAGTCTACTTGAGATGTCTAGATGTTCTGACATTAGACCAATTACAAGAGGTCTTTGAAATGTAGCTTGCACCGGTCAGCAATCACTGAGAGAGAGACCCCTGAGGCATGATCATCAACACTTCCTACTCACACCAGCAGAGCCAGACATCAACCTCCCTGACGAAGGGACCCATCACATGGATCAGTGGATTGTCTACTCTTCAAAGACATTGTAGATCACAGGTCTTGTTGCTTTTCCGGTGGATTGAACCACATATATCTTAAGATGTGATATGTTTTCTTCTATGAAATTGCTGGGTCAAATGGTTTGTGTAATTTTAAAGAGCTATTACCAGACTGCTTAACCAAAAGGTATCACTTTTCACAGTTTTGTCAGGAATTGGTGGGTGTGAACTTAAATCCTCTGCCAGAAATGGGCAATAGAAACCTTGACAGTTTCCTTAGTTTGGTAGGTATGTGGACTCTCACTGCTACTTCAATCTGTACTTCTCCTAGCCACTGGTGAAACCATGGATTTACAGACACACATTGACCAGTTGGCTATCTTTCCCTTGAATTGCATATTTATACCTCAGACATATTTCCCTAGCCACTTGTTTCTCTTTTCTTGCTCATTTGTGAGAGCTTTTTCCCTTATAATTAAAATTGTGCTGCAATTTCCTTCCAGTCCAGAATTTGCATATTGATTTATTTTTGTCATTTAGAAATTATTCCTACATAAGCAAGCATGTTTATTTGTTTTTAAAGAGTTTGCAGTTTCCTACCTGGATCACAAAATTTCTCTAGGGCAAGAGGCTTGCTTTGTTTTGGTTTTTTGTACTAAGAATTTTATGATGTTGTTATTTACATTTAAGTCTCTCATCCATCTAGGATGTATTTTGCTAGGTGATCTATTATAAAGGCCAAATGTTACTTTTTCATCACGAATATCAGTCACATTCCTATCACTTGTTAATAATTCATCCTTCCTCCACTGAATTGAAATAGGATTTTTAACATCTATTAAAATTTAATATGTGCTGGGATTTCTTTCTCTAGTCTATCTATTTCTCTGACATTTCCATTTTGATTTGATTAGAGAATACTCTAGCAACTCACACAACAATCTCCTTAACTATTGCTCTTTCCCAACAAACACTGAACATGTTTTCACTCCATAGAAAGTTCTATCCAATTAAAAAGAAATGTTTCGTGTCTCCAATTCTGCAGAAAATAACATTTTTATACTATTTAACCTACCCAAGTAGACACAATGGTCTTTTCATTTGTTCATTTGTTAAACGTCCTTCAATACCACTTGACAATTCCCTTCACATAAGTCCTCTGTCATTCCTGTGAAATTTATGTCTGCTAACTTCCTTCATTTCCTTAGTACATTACCTGTATCATGCCCATCTATAACTTATATGGCCAGGCAGCTGCTCTGAGCCTACCCCCTTCTCTCTTCACAGACAGGATTTATTCCTGAGATGGGACTGCTCCTTTCTTCTAATGACTGTATGTTCCAGATTCTCTTCTCTGCACAGTTCTTTCCAGTAATTGAATTCAAGTAAAGAGAGTATGGCCAGACGCACTGTTTCTAAGTGTGGGCCTCCTCAAAAGAAGCCAAACTTTTTTCACATGTTCATCAGTTTCATACTAAGCTAGAAAGTAGTACCAGGGGTCTTGAAGTAAAGTATGGTTGATTAGCATAGGTCTCTTCAACTCTGTGGAATGAATGTGCAGCCCATTCCATCTTACTGGACTCCACATTAACTGTAATACAGCAGTCCTCTAATTTATATGACTGCTGATGCTGCTTGGTACAGTGCTGCATGTGTGCTCAGATGATGATGTGTGCACGAATGTGTCCTATCGTGAGTTACTGCTGCTATCTCATGACTGTGGACCTCCGAAGTGCTTTTGTTTGCTGTAGTATGGGAGGTACAGTTCTAGAGGTATGATCAATTTAATAGATAAAAATGCACAGACATCTGTGTCTCTTTATTATCTTACTGGATATGTTTTCATTTCCAATATAATGATGAAAATATTGATAGCAGACCCACTACTGCTTTCAAGTGCTTAAATATGGGCTTTTTGTTCTATTCTGGGTTGTTGTATACTATTAAGTTTTGTAAAACTGAATTAAGAAGCTTCACTAATTAAGTTATATTTTACTTGGTAAAATTACCATGTGTGTGTGTGTGTGTGTGTGTGTACACATACCTACATATAATGAAATTCCTCATCAGTCTGTATTGCATTTTATACATGATTATGTATTAATTGATAGATGGAGTAACAGATTATTTTTCTGTCTTGAACTTGTGGCTAATTCCCCAACACCCCTCCCTTTCAGTTTCATATTATAGTGCTCTTGGTAGAATTCACTTGAAAAAAAGGCATCCTTAAGTATGGTTCTGCTACAGGAACATAACACTAAATGACTCTTACAGCATTCTGCTAGACTCATGGCTCAGCATCTTGGTCAGCCATTATCAGAGACATTTCCTCCTGTAGTAGATGGGAACAAATACAGACTTCCATAACTGGACAATGTGAAGAAAGAGAGGCCTTGGAAAACTCAGTCCTGAATGGAATATCTCCATAAAATCTTACCTCTCAGGGAGCTTTGTAGAAGAGGAGGGCGAAGGATTGTCAGAGACAATGGATGAAACCAAGAAACGCTGCTTCCAACACAGCAGGATGGATAGAACAAGCAAGCAAGGAATATGAATTAAAAAAAAAAATACTGGAACATACAGGAAATGTGGTGCATCCTGAACAAGATAAACTTTTAAATTTTAGGCATAGGTGAGAAGAAGAATCCCAAGTCACTGGCATACACCAGAGTTTAAAGAAGAATAGAATAAATCTTTCCCAAATGAAGCAAAGAGATATCATATCCTTACAGACTTAAGGAGCATACAGGATATCAAACACACAAATTCAGAGAATAGAAGCTCTATGGCATGCTGCAGCTAGTACCTAAGGGTACAGAACACAGGATGAGAACTGAAAGCATCAGAAGAAGAAAACTCAAGTCACATATAAAGGAAAACCCTTCAGAGTAATGCTGATTTCTCAATGGAAACTTGAAAAGTCAAAACAAGCTGCAGCAATGTATTCCAGGTTCTAAAAGACTCTGATAGTCACTCTAGACTAATATACCAGGTAAAACTATCTGTCACAATTGAAGGGGAAATAAAAACTTTCCACACTATAAACAACTTAAATCATTTGTATCCAAAAAGGCAAACCTAAGGAAAGTACAGGAACCAATATTTTAGGCTGAAGCAAGGAATGAGTACAGAGAGACGGTAGAAATAAGTACAAGACCATAATTACCAAAACACAGTTTATTTATCACTGAGGACCCAAAGAACACTGACAAAAACATACCACCATGACTTCAATGAACATATGCACATTTCAGTAATAACTTTAAATATCACTAGCTTTAGTTCCCCACTCATAAGACTCGGACTGGGGGGCTGGAGAGATAGCTCAGCGGTTAAAAGCATTGATTGCTCTTCCAGAGGTCTTGAGTTCAATTCCCAGCAACCACATGGTGGCTCACAATCCTTTGTAATGGGATATGATGCACTCTTTTGGTGTGTCTGAAGGCAGCAACAGTGTACTCTCATACAGAAAATTATATATATATATAATATATATAATATATATATATAACATATATATATATTTATATATATAAAGGCAGGCGGATTTCTGAGTTTGAGGCCAGCCTGATCTACAGAGTGAGTTCTAGGACAGCCAAGGCTAAATAGAGAAACCCTGTATCAAAAAAGCAAAAAACAAAACAAAACAAAACAAAAAGACTCAGACTGGTTTAACATATCAAGAAACAACAACCCATCTATCTGTTATCTACAAGAAGCACACAGGATTATATTTAGGAATATATATGTAAACACAAACACACATATGCATGCAATAACAATTAGTAGGATCAGAAGCCATGAATTTGAAGGAGATCAAGGAGATAGAGCATTGGGCATGGTTGGAGAGAGAAGGGAAGGAAGAAATGCTGGAAGAATTGGAATGACTGCAATGCTATTTTTATACCTCCTTCATTAAGTGTATTTGAATAACTACATGAAGATCTTCCCCCCTTCTGGAAGTTTAAATACACACCATGATATGAAATGAGCTATGATGTTTTTAATGTAATATTCCTCTGTACACTAACACAGTTCCAAAGGATGATAAAGGCATGGTGCATATTTAATAAAAAAAAAAAAGAAACACATCTTAGCTTTAAAGATAGGTACTGGCTGATAGTAAAAGGATGGACTAATCAAATAAGACCAGTAAGCAAGCAGGCGTCATTATCCTAATATTTGACAAAATAGACTTCACACTAAAACAAATCAGAAAAGATAAAGAGGATACTTCATTCTAATTAAGCAAACAATAACCAAGAAGACATTGCTATCTTAAACATATATTACTAAACTCTTCTGTACCCAATTTAATACAAAATGTACTACTGGATTTAAAGAAACAAATTAACATCAATCCACCAATAGTAGGTGATTTCAAGACCCCACTTACTCCAATAGACATGTATCTTGGATAAAAATAGAGAAATATTAAAACTAATTTATTTCATCCATCAAATGGACTTAACAGAATATTTTACCTAAATACAGAGAAATTCACTTTCAGGTAAAGCATGCCCAGGACCACAGGGGAGCTTTTCTAAAATAGACAGCATCTTGGGACAGAAAATAAATCTTTTCAAATTCAAAAAGGTGGAAATCACTCCTTGTGTCCTATCAGAATACAGTAGAATGAAACCTAAAATTGACAGTAAGCAAATCTCTAGTAAATGCATATATTCATGAAAACTAAATAACTCATTGATGAATGATGAATGGGTCAAAGAAGGTTCCAAGGAATGAATTAAAATTTTCTAAAACTGAATGAAAATGAAACACAATACAACTAAAAGTTTGGAGCACATTGAAAGCTGCTCCACTAGAAAAAGTTTTTAGCTCCAAGTACCTATTAAAATCAGAACAAGCCAAAAATGATGAAGCTCAAAAATGTGAAAAAAAGAACAAACCATATCTAAACCCTCAAGAAATAATTAAAATCAAAGCAGAAATCAGTGAAATAAAAGCAAGGAAAATAATAGATTGAACCAATATATCTAAGAACTGCTGGTTTTAAAAAATAAAATCGATGAACTCGTTTAGTCCAACTAACCAAAAGAAAGAAAGGACCAAAATTAACAGAATCAGAAATGAACAGGGAAACCTTACAATAGATATCAAAGAAATCCAGAATGTTATAAAGAAATACTTAAACAAACAAAAATCACTATTCAATTAGGCTAAAACACTGAAAAGAAATGGATAAATATCTAGATTCATTCAAATCACCAAAACTAAACCAAGAAAAAGTAAACAACCTAAACAGACCCGTAATAAATGAAAACTTTGAAATGGTAATAAAAAAAAAATTCCAGAGCCAGACAGATTCAAGATTCTATCAGACTTCCAAGGACAACATTAAAAATGTTTGTTCTTATACAGACAGGAAAATGCTATCACCACCCTCCATCAAGGATACTTCTCTTTGCCATAGAAAAGGGTGGGAGTTAGGAGCCTCAACCTCACTCAAAATGCTACAGGCAACCAAGGGATGCTGAAAGTGGGAGAGATCATTTTCCCTGGGATACACCAATTGGTTATTCAATACTAAATAATCAGCCCTAAAAATATACACAATATTATGCAACTTCAGCATGTTATATTTTAAAATATGTATATAGGTACACATATACATTGTATACATATATACCTACACATATACATATATGCATATAACAAGAAATGAAATAAGGGGTTATGAATTAGAATGATAGCAAGGAGAGGTATATTAAAGGTTTGTAAGGAAGAAAAGAAAAATGGAATTAAGGTGATAATATTATAATGTCAAAAGTAATAAAAGAAGCCAAAAACCTATATACATACCTATATATATATATGTATTTGTATATTATATATATTTGTACATTATATATTTGTATATAAAACTTTATATAAGATATATTTTTATATAACTAAAACCCATAAAACAACTAACCAGACATATAATGGGTATGGATAGAATGTTTGAAATGAAGTGGCCGTTTTCCAGTTTTCTAAAAATAGTAGCCAAAATAACTTTGGACTCACTCTTCCTCAAAGTTCTTAGAGAATGTTAGCTTTGCGCCTATCTCAGCACCCATGATAGACCTATCCATGGTAGGTCTGTGCATGCCTAAGAGTCTCCACGGCAACCAATCAGAAGAGAAAACTTTAAACATCTCATCTGAAATTAATTGACAAATGTTGATCAGATATACCAACTAGTCTGATTTGATCATTAAATAATATGTGTCAAAATATCACATGAGCTCCTGAAATATGTACCATTGTTTTGTGAGGAGGAAGGGAGAAAGTAGACACACATACACACACACACACACACACACACACATGATAGACACACACACACACACACACACACATACACACACAGAGAGAGAGACAGAGACAGAGACAGAGAGAAAGAGAACAGAAGCCAATCAGAGGTGAAGAAACTGTTCAACATTGAGGTGGAAATGAGGCCTGTTGGATACATTTTGCAACTTTTTAATTGAGCCCTTTAGGTATTCCTAACAGTTCTGTTAAGCAATGTTAATCACTATGTCCAAGGACTTTGGCCCTCTGTGCGCTTTTTTGTAGTTCTTTTTAGAAGTAAATAACTAGGGAATTCAGGGGAAGAGGGAAGTCACAGCATGAGAAAAGTGAGACCTCTGAAAATTTACTCGACAGAGCTATTGTGTGGGTGACACCACTTTGCTAGTCTTCCTTGCAATAATGTTCTGGAGGGGTATGTATGTGTGCTTCATTTAAAGTACGTGCTACTCAGCAAGTCTTGCCATCCTACCCATTCTTCCAGTAAGGAAAGTTGGACAAAGGGTTGCTAGAGCAAAACCACTGCTGGGTGAGAACTGTGCACAGTTTTGCTGAGCTTAACTGAAGGGAATCAAGAAATAGACTTTAGTTTATCTCCTACAATATCTTAGTTATTATTATACTCAGTAAAAAAAAAAGTTATTGCTTCTAGAATTCCTTCAATTCTTGACACTACTGATCTGGCCTCTGTGAGCACCTGCACAGATATGGCATGTATTAAAACACACACACTCACACACACACAAATACACTTATGCACACACACTAACACACACACACACACACACACAAATAAACTTGAAAATAATAAATGTCAATTCATTACTTTGATCCTTTTTATCAGGCCATTTGTAATTTTGCTGTTGAATAATTTAAGATCTCTGTAGCTCGGCAGCTTATCAGAGGTACAGCTTGGAAGCATATTCTCTTACATGTTACCTCTATTCATCTTCATAACTTATGTCCCATGATAGGAAGCTTGAGATTTATCAGTAGTTTAATTTGAATTCTCTCATTATCACACATAAGAGCATTTATCAAATCTCATATGGGAAACCCAAGTTTGTCTAATCTATGCAGTAAGATTTCATATTATTTTTATCAGGTGCTCCCCAAATGCAAAGAGGTTTGGAAACCATTGTTTTAATTAATATATAGAATCCATTTATTTGTTTTTATGTGTCTAATTTTTAAATATTGAATATGGACATTTTTCTGATAAAACCCTGATACCAAGACAGGAGTAGTACCATGTCACATGCCCTTTGATGGTTTCTGAAGACTTCCCTTCACCCACTCAGAGATAAACGGCATGAGACCCTCGTGAAGATCAAGGAAACTTGATAGAGCTGCTTAGAAAACTGAGAGCTGGAGCAGTAAAGGAAGTGTTACCAGCTTACAGCTACTGAACTTAAAAAAAAAGAGCCTTGTTCTAGTTTGCTTTCTATCGCTGCAGTAAACCAAGAGCTGTTTGTGAGGAAAAGGTTTGATTCGTTGACTTTTCTAGAACATAGTTCAGGATTGCCAGAAGTCAGGGCAGGAACTCAAGCAGAGGCCATGGAGGAGTGCTGCTTACTGGCTTGCTCCTTACAGCTTGCTCAGCCTGCTTTCTTTCAACACCTAGGACCACCTTCCCAGGGGTAGCTCTACCCACAGTCAGTTAGACCCTTCCCTGTCAACCATCAATCATGAAAATGCCCTCCAGGCCAATAGGGTGAATGCATCAATAGAGATTCCCTATTCCTAGATGACCCTGGCTTGTGTCCAGTTGACAAAAGCTGACCAGCACAGGGTGACATGCACTTCATTGTGACTGAGCTTCCTTTTACTTACGCCTGCTCTCCTTGGTGTATCTGTGCGGCTTTGCGAGGCGTCACAATCTCAACCTCTGCTTTGCCTTCCAGAAGGCAGATGAGGAACTGGAGGAGAGAACGGTGAGTCCTAAGTGTGTCTCAAGAGGATAAAGGGTCTTTCCAAAGAGGAAACTCAAGCAAAATATCGTGTAAATGGACAAAGGTGAGTGTACTCTGGTGTGCTAGGTTAACACCAGATGCTGTGTGGGAAGAGAAGTCATGTGATAAGGAAGGGGAGTTGGAACTGTATCATAGGAGATTCTAAATGCTACTGAAAATTTAATGTACAAGGAGGGTAAGACGAAGGTCAGTTCCCTTATGCAGGTGTATTCTAGTAACCGTGTGGCCCCTGGAGAATACTTTGTTGTTTGTGTGGTATCACTTTCATCACTATTCTAGCCCCTAGAAAAGGTCAATCCAACAAAGAATGTTGTACCCTTCAAGGCTTAGATATTGGAGAAACCCTCCCTGCTCATGCCAAAGCAGTAGGCATCTGGCTGGGACGTGGCTCTCCATCCCATATCAGGACTATCTCATCCCCAAGCCACGCTGGGGTTGGATCTTCCTACTCCTGCTTCCCAGAAACCCCTAGACTCTTCATTCTGAGAATGTTTAAAGATATGTCCTCATCTCCTACTCTCAGAACTCAGCCACAGAAGTGTAACCTGGAAAGCCACTCCCTAAAGGTGAAACCACAAACAAAAGATGCACTGTCTTAAAATTATGTATTATCTAGCCACAGCACATTATAAAAGTAAAATACTTCGAAGCCCCTGAAAGATAGAAAACAAACAATACCTCATGCCACAGCAGAAACAAAGCAATTGAATAATGTGGTTGCTCTGTTTTATTTCTGTGTCATATCTTCTTATGATTGACAGCAAAGCTTGCATATCCTCTGTACATCTCTGCAGGCAGCCAGTCACCAGAAATACCTACCCTAGCTTCCCACAGGTAGGCCCAGCTGGCAACATTCCTTTAATATTGGGACATCTGGACATACTAAAGTTACATTTTCAATTTCTATCAAAATGGCTTATTTTGAAAGATTGGGACTCTAGTCTCAGAAAACCCATTTTTGTCTCAACAGACAAAACAGTGTGAGTAATAACACCCATGGCAGCTGATTATTTCAGCTGAAACATAAGAGTTCTACAGATGATTTTGAGAATAAGGTAAGGTTTTTAAAAAATTAAACACTCTATTTTCTGGCTTCTTTCACTGTAGAAATAGATTGCTTATTTTTTTCCAGCCATGTTTTTAGCAGCTCCCATTTTCTTGTGGCAAGGACAGGACAGGAACTTGTCTCCAACAGGGATGGGAAATTCTACATCAACTACTATTAAAACTAACAACTAAAGGAAAATTATCTGACACAGTTTCCATTAACCAATCAATTAATTTGTTCTCTCATTCATTGAATAACCTTAATTTCCATGCTGTGGGAAATGTCAGAAAGCAACAAGGTATAGTGTCTCTTGTCAATGGTTTTATTTATAATTATGCATATGTTTTTGTCAGTATTTAAGTATGTACACATGTGTAAAAGTCCTTGTGGAGGGCAGAGAAGGGCATCAGCTCTTCCTGGAACTGGGAGTGTCAGGTGGTTTTAAACTGCTGTATATGAGTGCAGAGAAATGAATCAGGTCCTCTGCAAGAATAACATATGCTCTTAACTGCTGAGCCATGTCTCCAGCCCAGAATATAATTTCTTGAAGATTATAGTCTAATTGTATACAGAAGACCTGCAGATAAATAACTATTTTGCAAAGAACATAGCATATGGGATTGAGAATGATGTTAAGATGGGTTAAGAGAGCTTGCTGCTATCCAGGGCACCCAGGTTCAGTTCCCTGAACCTATACTGAGGGCCTTACCGGTCTTCTATCTCCAGATCCAGGGTATCTAACACCATGTCTTTTGGACTCCATAGACACCTCATGTAGAACACATACACATCAAGAAAAGCAATGAGCTCTGACTGCTCCAGCTAGTTAAATGCTTGGTGTGGCACTGGAAGGAAACAAAGAAGAAACACTGGGCTGTGAAAGACAGGAATGATGGGAGGAGACTGTGGCAAACTCAATATTTATGTCACTCTAAGGGGGTAGCCTTTCTTTCACTAACCTAATCTTTTCAGATCAAATCTAATGACCTGAATTTTTGTACATGTAGTATCTACAATCATAAAAGTTAATGACACATATCTGCATACCATATAGAGCCCCAGACTAGAATTTTTCAAATTCTTTAATAGCCACATAGAAAAGAAAATAATCATACTGCAACATATAAGAGTTTGGGTTTAGAATTAGGCAGTCATAACCCTACCCTGATTTACCTCTCACAGAACCAGATAATAAAAAATGGGTAGCTCATAATGTTGTAAGATCTAAATGATAGAACACACATTTATTAGTATTGCCAGGAAATCACTAAAACTCATTCAACAACAGCTTCTTTGTCTATCATCTTTATTTTGCGTTGGGAGTCATTGCACGTATTCATGGAGTACAATGTGATAGTCTGAAATTTGTGTGCGCTGAGGAATAATGAATCGAGAGAATATAGTCATCATGTTAGGTTTCACGTGTCAAACAGCATCTGCTTTGTGGTGTTTGAAATCTACAGAAGCTGAAATTGTAGATGTAAGGAGTCACATGGTGGCAGCCAGGATTCACATGGCCACCAGAATTATATAGTGGCCTCCAGATTTTGTAGAGGGGGAGCAGATGTTGAGAATGTGGAGCAGTCTTCAGGGATGCAAAGTTAGGTTCAGAGTAAGGGCAGGTCTTCAAGGTAGTCATACAACATGACAGGCAACTCCAGTCACCAATAATTAGTTACATCTTTCAAAATTGCTAAATCGCTTGTAGTTGGAAGTCAGACCTAGAAGTTAGACTGGAAATATATAAGGAAAGATATTTCTCTTTGAGAGATGACAGAAGCCATTGGGTATGAACAATTAGAAACACTGGTTCATTAGATATTGTGTAATAGTGATGTTGTTCTGTCACTGTGTACTTTCAAATAAAAAAAAAGTGATTCATACGAACTGCTTCTTCATCCTGAGTTTTAATCTTACATGAAATAAGTTAAAACTTGTCAATTGTGATCATTGAGATTCAGTTTGCACCATAGGTCCTTGGGGAGAAAGGACTGTCTCTGTGCTCAGGCAGTGTCCATGGGCACTGGCCCACCTCCCTACTTGTGCTCAGGCAGTGTCCATGGGC
>NW_022196904.1:186070513-186071553 GCF_008632895.1 Mastomys coucha
GGGCACTGGCCCACCTCCCTACTTGTGCTCAGGCAGTGTCCATGGGCACTGGCCCACCTCCCTACCTGGACCTGATTCCTTCCATGCTTTATCCTTTGAGGAACTTGTCCAGCTTCAACCACACCCCCAGCACTTCTGGTTCTCTTACTGAGAATGACGCTTAGAAACCACAATGTCTAATGATTTCCTTCTCTATTTCCTTTTCTAAGTAAATCTTTCATTACCATCTATAATAATTTTTCCCAAGGACATATCTTTTGATATGGAAGCTCACAATACATTTTTCCTGTTAAATGATAAGTTATTGGTCTTTGTTGCCCCATTTGCTGCAAGGGTTTCCATTTGTCACTCCTGAGATTCATGTTCTTTTCCCATGTACACGTGTAAGTTATATATGGTATTTCCTTTTATTTTCTTGGTAATCACTTTTTAGAGACCATTTTAATCTCATCTGCTTTTTTTTAAATTCTTTTCATTTTCATTTTCTAATACTCTTAAAAGATTATCTCTTGAAACTCTTTGCTCATGTGCTTCTTCTATGTATGTCAATTCCAATTTTAAAAGATAGGCCAGTCTCACAACACCCAGAGGAAGCTCCACTCCCAGGTGCTCTGACACACCCAGATCAGAGGTGAGGAGGAATCAACATCTGTCCCAACACTGGGAGTAACTGGGACCAGAGGGGCCAGGCATGCAGGAACTCCACCAGCCCAATGACTCGGGTTCCTTCCGGTCTGTCTGGGCTGGGGTCCAGAGCAGACCTTGGGCACAAGCTCGGCACCATTACTACAACACAGAGAGGAAATCCCACTCCCAGGTGATCTAACAAGCCCAGGATCCCAGGATCCCAGAATCACAGGATCACAGGACAGCTTAACTCTGAGGAGTTCTGACACAACCAGGATCACAGGAAGGACAGGCTCCAGTCAGATTTAGCAAGGGCAGGTAGCACTAGAGATAACAAGATGGCGGGGGGGCAAGCATAAGAAAATAAACAACACAAACCAAGGTCACTTGGTATCATCAGAACCCAATTCTCC
>NW_022196904.1:186073987-186091038 GCF_008632895.1 Mastomys coucha
GTTTTTAAATGTTAACAAATTCAGATAAATTGAAATCATGTAACTTTTCTCATCATAATGCAGTAAAATTTTAAAATAAAATTTAAAAAAAGATAATAATATTCTGAGTTCTGCCATCTCTCCCAAGATTCCTTTCTTCTGGTCCCTTCATTGCTAATTTGATAACTGTGGCTTATGCTTTCTTTTTGAACATCTACAGTTTTTCTAATTTCTTCTAATTCAATAAAAAATATTACCCACTCAGTTTTGAATGCTGTGCATGGTTTTCATTTCTGTCTTGGGTGTCTATTTCTAGTTTATTTTTATGATGTGCAAAATACTATTATTTTTCCCATTGTTTCATTTTAAAGGTTTTAAAACTCCCCTTGATTGAAAATGGCATGAAATCACTTAGACCTCATTAAGAATGTAGCATGTGTTGAGTTTTAATGGTTAAGCATGAATACTAACGTTACATTACTAATGTGACTATTTCTGAAAATGACTTTGCCTAGGTTATCACAAAGGGGTAGAGCTTATATAAAAGAGAGGCTGGGAACCAGCCTGGAGTTTCCATATGGTAAATTTTAGATATCGAATAAAGAGAAAGTGGAACAAACCAAAAATTCATACTGGATGGGAAATCCAGGAAGAACTCAACATTTTACCTGGAATTTCACTCTAGATAAACATGCATATTATATCTAAAAGATAATTTTCCACTCATTCAGTATTAATATCAAATTATCCTTTTGTCCCTGCCTTGACATTCAACTGCGAACAGTGGTCTAAAATCAAATAAATGAAGATCTGGGTCCCATTGCCTGGTGCTGAATGCTCTTATGCACAGTAACACCATTGGTCCTGAAAAGGGGAATGCAGCTTCTAGCTAAAGAAAAGGTTGGGCCTGGAGAGATGGCTCAGAGTTTAAGAGCACTGGTTGCCCTTTCAGATGTCCTGAGGTAAATTCCCAGCAACTACATGCAATGGCTCAGAGCTGTCTATAATGGGATCTTATGCCCTCGTCTGGCATGCAGGCATACATGCAGACAGCACTCAAATATATTACATACATATGTAAATAATACATTCATACATACATACACACACATATGTACATACATACCGATCTTATAAAGAACCATTGTCCTGTCACTTCCTGAACTGTGGGTGCTTAGAGTCTACACTTGCTGACCACACTGAGAAGGAGAACACAGCCTGACGGCACAAACAAATGAACTCTGCCTCTCCTGTCTCTCGAGGCATCCTCTTCTGATAGACTTAGTAGGAAGAAAGCAAAATGTAGTTTAGGAAGAGTGATTGACTTTCTTCTTCCAGATAGCCCTCAGCAAACAACAAATGATCACTTAAACCTGTCTAACACTATAGCAGGTCTGCCTTAACGTTGTTGTTGTTGTTGTTGTTGTTGTTGTTGTTGCAACAGTACCCAGGAACTGACCCCTCCTGTTATAGTTTGAGTGTGAAATATCCCCCACAGGCTTATGTGTTTGTACACTCGTTTCCTAGATGGAAGCATTGTCTGGGAGTGTTCTGGAACTTTAAAAGAACTCGAAGAAAGGTGTTTCCCTTGAGACTCATCTTGAGGTTGTGAAACACAGCCTCCCTGTCTGCCCACACTGTTCCCTAACGGCTGAGGCAACGTGACTCGTCGTCTCTGTCTTGACGCCATGACCTCCTCGTCATAAAGATTATAGCCCCTCAAATTGAAGGCCAGATAAGCCATTCCCCCTGAGATTGTTTCTTCTTAAGGAATTCATTACAGACATGAGAAAAATGACAAATAGACCCTGATAACCAGGGTCACTTTCAACCTAGAGCATGTTTCTATGGAAGAGAGTGATGACCTCAGTACAGTTACAGACTCTCTGTGTGTTCAAGAAAGTATACAGGAGATAAGTGTCCTACCCCACTACTCCACTGGGACATTGCCTTTAAAAAATCATATCTATCCTTAATTCCCTGGGACCTGATCTGTATCTCTGAGAAATCATTTCAAGCCTCATATTCTAGACTCAATAGAAACCCCACCCGAAACCATGACAGTAGTAAAAATTATAGAAAAGGCATTTTCCATCCTGAAGCCAAGCCAGGTATCATTCCACCCACAATTCTAGTATCCAATTAATCTTGTTTGTTTAAACAATAGGGTCTAGGCTAAGGGCCCTGCGGAAAGCTAGAGAAATAACAGATCATGTGACCTATGGCATAGAGCACGGAATTCTCAGGAGAGTCAGTAGTTCAATTTCATGAGCAGGTCCTCTGTGCTGAATGGTTCTATTTCTACAAACATGGCCAATCACAGATAAAGTGTCTATTTAGAGTGAGTCACTATTGAACTATTTGACATTTTGTACTAATTCTACAGATTAGAACTTTCCATATATTAAACAATGACTACACTGGGCCACATTTCTGCCTCTGTTTTTATCTTTATTCTCTAGAACATGCAATGTTGTGACATGACATTTACATTGCATTGTGTATAATAGTTTACTGATGATTTGAATACAAAAGAATGTGTAAAGCAATATGCAAATGCTACACTGGCTTATATAAGAGAGTTCACTGTCTCTAGATTTTTTTTTTTTTTTTGGCTTTTTTTTGGTTTTGAAACAGGGTTTCTCTGTGTAGCCCCAGCTGTCCTGGAACTCACTCTGTAGACCAGGCTGGCCTCGAACTCAGAAATCTGCCTGCCTCTGCCTCCGAAGTGCTGGGACTAAAGGTGTGTGTCACCACTGCCTGTCTAGATCTTTCATTTTTTTTTAAGATTTATTAATTTATTATATGTATGTACACTGTAGCTGTCTTCAGACATACCAGAAGAGGACATAAGATCTCATCACAGATGACTGTGAGCCACCATGTGGTTGCTGGGATTTGAACTCAGGACCTTCAGAAGAGCAGTCAGTGCTCTTCACTGCTGAGCCGCCTTTCTAGCCAGTAGCCCCAACTCCTTGTCTCTAGATCTTGGCATTCATGGACTTCCTAGGACTGATTCTCTGGGTGCCTAAGGTGAAAGAGCATGCCACCCAGCTCACTTTTTCTTCACTTATGTTTAGTTTCTGTGAAGAGAATATCCTGACCACAGCATGGAATGGCTCAGAGCTGTTTATAATGGGATCTGATGCCCTCTTCATTGCCCACTCTTGTGGGAAGTGAGTGTATGAATGAGCAAGCATTCGTGACACATCAGAGCCATGTCCAGCAGAACCAGACTTCAATGTCCTCCTCTTAGACGACTGCATGATCTCAACTCCTGAGACTTCTGCCAAAGACTATCTAACCTGTCTGATGGTCCGTGTTGTATTTAATAAATGTATCTGGGCTGTTGGTACATCCCCATCCAAACACACAGCCCTCATCATTCCAGTGTTACATTACTTGTGCCTGTCCTTCTTAACCTCCCACCACTACCAGGCAGGGTTCTAGGAGCAGTCACACAGGCCACAGCATCATATCTAAGTTCCAAGGCAGTCCACTGTGATTGTTATTAAATGATATTATTACAAATATCATTAAAAGTAAATTATTAAATGCTATTACTTAAAGTGATATTAAAAGTGAATGATTAGAAAATAAAAGCCCAAACTGTTCAAATATGAATACAGTTTTCTTTGTAAAGACATCTTGTTTTATTTGTGACAAGTGCATTTTAATCCTGAGAATATTCGTGTTAGAGTGGCTATCCTTTTAGTCATTGCATCTATTGTAAAAAGTACTCCAGCAATGCTAGTTATTGTTGTTCCTGAAAAAGGAAATGTTTGAGGTACTTCTGCATTCTCAGTTATGAAAATATTTCCTGAGTTTATGCTCCTGTATTGTGTGGAATTGATAACAATCTTTTTAAAGGGTAGTGTTATTGTGGCTTCATGCTAGCACAATAAATTATGTTTCAGTGTTCTCTCCAGGCAGAGAGAAGAACAACCCACTCAAGGAGAGAGATGGGCCTTGCACCTGCGCCTGAGAATCCACAGCTGCAGTGTTGAGAGAGACACAAGTGAAGGAAACAGATACAAGGCAACCAGGCTAACTGAAGAACTGATCCGACTTGTGAGCCTGTTCCATGTTATCTACCCTTGCTTCTCCCCATCATGTGAGAGATGTAACTGTTGATAAAGTAAAGCCTAAGGCACATATATGCAAAAATGACATAGAACAAAATATCCCACACAGTCAAGCTCTCCATTTTGCTATTTGAAGTTGTTATACCTGATGCAGCTACCCAAGGAATTCCATTGGGGAATTCTGGCTGCACAGCCTCAGGAATAGCAATACATTTTCATCCAAATTTACACCATCCTGAAATATCCCTTGTTCATCTATCTTCATTATCATCCTCCCCTGAACCATAAAAGGCACAAGTGTCTTCAAAGTTTTCTAGATACAGTTTGGTTTAGATTAAGGCAAAGAGAGGGCCAGCTATGAGAAAGCCGTTGTGTAGAGAAGGTGGTAGGATCTCTACTTCCTCCTAAAACCTGGGAGCCCCTGCTTTTGCAACAAGAACATCCATGATGGCTCCTAGCAGGCATAATGCTCATAGGTTCCATGTTTCAGAGTTCAGATTCTCCCCTTGTGGCTCTATTTACCATTTCCTTGCCAAGTGAGTACTAAACAACTTCTGTGATATAATCTATGGGGGGAAGGGCACACACTTCATAAGAAGAGGCTGTGTATGCTGAGGACAGATAGGCAGCTGTCATAGCCGTCATCATTAATTTAATCTGTCAGGGAAGTGTGTCAGTTCAAATTTGGAAACATGTCTCAAGCAAGACACCTTCCCACCACTGTTTCCTCCTCTGGCACCAGGCCAGAGCTACCCCTGTCTTCCCAGGTTGTTGTTTTGTCTCTTTAGGACCACCTCCCACAACTGCTCCATACAGCATACTGCCCCATTCTAAATCACAATGACCTTGTCAATAGAGAAAGCCAATTACACCAGTTTTTTTTTCCTTCTCAATTAATTTCAATGATCTTAACTTCACGATCCACCCCAATGTTCTTGCGGTGATGTTCTTGATGCCCTACATGAGCTGCCCACCTCCTGACCCCATGCCCCACAAGTTCTTATCTTGATAGGTTCATGCCAGCTGTGCTTGATCTTTCTTCACGTGGAAAGGACAATACCTTCTCATCTCAAAACACAGATTTTATATTCTTTTTGGCTAGAGGGACTCTTTTTGGATTGTGTAGTGGATAATGTCAGCCTAAAGAAGTGGAAAAAATATTCTTTTCCCTTTGGCTTTACTTTTGCACCGTCTACCCCTATATCATCTTTTTTTCTGGTCCTCAAACTTCTAGTGACCTACGCTCTTTGCCCTTCCTATGTACTCTTCCTGGATTTCTTTCCCCCAAGCTATACATATGGGCCATTGCCTTCCTTCACATCTTTGCTCAAATATCATTTTCTGAGAAAGGCACAGTAAGCTATACTTCCCATTAAGGATCACTCTTTTACTCCTTAATTCTTGCCCTCTTTAAACTGCTTAAATTTAATTTTTACTATTGTCCTGACATATTTTCATATATTCACTTTACCATCTGCCTCTTTCTACTAGCTACAAATTCCCATGAAAGTAAAAACTCTGTTTTTTCTTCCTTCCTTTGGATACCAGGACATTTATGAACTAAATCTCACTAAATATTATTGAATGCATATGATGGGAGAATGCTGCCTTGTGAAACATGAATAAAAAATATACATATCTATTCAACGGGACACAAATGCACTGATAGTCCAACACAGATGATGCCGATGAAATTCACACACATGTCTATACTCTCAGCCACAGACTGAGTTCTTTGACATATGATGAGGACTCTCCTTAGCACCACCAATGGTTATAACAACACAGATCAGCAGGCAAGAGGGAGTGAGGTGGACACTGACAAAGCTCTCATCCAACTTCAAACAGGGAATGTGGTGATACTCATTGATACTCATTGATACTCATTGATACTCATTGATACTCATTGATACTCATTGATACTCATTTTCTTCCGTATTTAAAAGAAGAAGAAGAAGACTGAGGACGTGGGACTTTGCAGGCCCTAGAAGGGAAACGACTCCAGTCAGTGGGCACTAGAGCCTGCTCCAGTCAGTGGGTACTAGAGCCTGCTCCAGTCAGTGGGTACTAGAGCCTGCTGGTCTCAGTGGGTACTAGAGCCTGCTCCAGTCAGTGGGTACTAGAGCCTGCTGGTCTCAATTCATTTTCAAGGGAAATAAGTTGGTGGCTTTGACAGATTTTAGAATGTTTTCAGACTGTTGAAGGGGTGACAGGATGCATTTTTATAATGTTTTCACTAAGTGTTTGCCTTTTAGTAACATCAAGTAAATGTGTTATTGTAGAAGACACCTGATGGCCAGCATATTCTCACCAACTCTGAAAGAAAAGGGAAGTCCTCCATGACTGAGCTCTCTGTGTAGAGGAGAGCCTGGTAGTATACACACACACATACACACACACATACACACACACACATACACACACATACACACACACATACACACCCATACACACACACATACACACACACATACACACATACACACACACACACACGCACGCACACACACACACATACACACACATACACACACACATACACACACACACACACATACACACATACATACACACACACACACACACACACATACACAGTTGACTGAGTAGAACTGGACCTATGAAGCAGAAATGTCTCTCTGAGTGGAGCATCTATCTTAGAACCATCCACAATCCTATCTATAACTGTCCTCAAACTGAACTGGCTTTTCACTGTTGTATGCACATGTGTGCATACAGGAAAAAGACAAAGTAAGTCTTACAAAGAAGCCTATGATGAAGGAGATTGTTGTGTATATGTGTGTCCTAAAATTACATAAAGCCCTCAATTTTGTATCAACACAGCCTCAGCACCTACTTGTATTCTATTTTGGTTCTTCCTGATAAATTCCATCTTCTTGGGTCTCTTTCAGATCCATCTTCCATCCTTCATGTCCAAAGTACACACCCTCTTCACTAAATCTCCACCATCTGCCATCTGTAGGATATAATCAGCTGCTAACTAATTTTCTGGCATCCTTGCGGCCAGTTGCAGCCCAACTAATCCATCACTTGCCCAGATGAGTAGTTTTTCTCATCATTTATCTCCTCTACACAAAATCTCATAGTTTGTAGCTTTCTATTATGGAGCTCTGGCATAAGCTTAGTGTACTGGTCAACTAAGATATTTGTGAAAATGTATAGTATGCATTGCCCATGTCTAGAAACCCTGCCTGTGTTCTGACGCTGTAAGATAGAAACTCTGAGAAGCACAGGCTGATAAAACTATTGAGGAAATGGGTGTTCTTCAGCATAGATGCCGTCCTCAGCTCCAAGGCCCACTCCTTGCCTCTTCTTCCACACTTCACTCTGTCTTCTCGACATGTTGAATTACCCAAGCTCTAGAACTTTCCTGTTAGCTAAGACTCTGTGTCATTGTTCCATCTGTATAAACAGCTATGTTTTTCTACTTGACTGTTCTTTGAACACCTACATATATTTTTTTTGAAAACATATCTACAATACCACTGTGATCCTGAAGGAGAATTGACTGTTCCACCCTTTCTGTTTCCATTTTATCCATGTGGGCTTCTTTCATTACTCCTAGGGTTCCTCTTTATTTTCTTAAAAGATTAGAAGTTTCTTGAATTCAGTGACAATAGCTTACCTTTTTGTCCTTCCTGGCATTCAGTATTGTTCCTGGCACACAGACAGTGCTCAATAAATGTATGTGTTGATGAATAAATGTGAAATTGATGTCATTTAAGGAATTTCTACATTCTTTCAAGTCAGATTAAAGCTGGTAATAAATTTCCCTCAGACAACATATTATTGAGAAAAAATAAATCCTTTGCTTTACAACATGGCTGTGTGTAATCAGCTTTCAATAGCTGGGGGCAATTAAGTTCAAGGAACTTGTAAAATTCAGATTGCTGAACCCCTTCCTCAGAGACTGATTCTGAACTTGTGTGGTGGGGTTCCAGAGAACTACATTTAAGCAAATGGCTCTGGTGGTTCACACAGAAACCTAAGTCACTGCAGAGGGTTGGTTCTCTGGTGAAATTACAAATCACAAAGCTTGGTATATATCTTAAATTCTGCTGCCCAGCACCCCAGGGTCTGCTGGTATAAACTGATATATGCTTAGCCATGACAAATATCACCAAGTTTCTATGATTGGAAACACTGCTCAGAGCTCTCTAGTCAAGGTTGGGAGAAGAACACTGTTAAGATTCTAGTTGCTGACCACAGCAGAGGAAATTATAAAACTCTTCAAGAGTGAATTACCATTTCAGCACTATTCTCCAGGGAGTCATAAGGCAGGTTGTTGCTCAGAGGAGGCAAGTTTCACCCTGTCCTTCCAAAGAGAGGAAGCTTGGGGCCAAGTCCTGGGCTCTCAGTTTAGTCTGAATCTCTTCCCTATCATCCATCTTCCTTGGCCTTTGAAAGCAATAAATCTCAACAGAACAGATCTGCTGGGAGATCTGCTATGCTATTGCTAATCACAATAGGAAACTGCACAAGCTCAGCCCCTCTTGAGATTATCTTGGCCCTTCTGCTTCCGATCTTCAGATAAAATCTAATCTAACCAAACCAGGCACAAGAGAGAAGAAAGGCCCAGGAATGCCTCTGGGAGGAGCCTGTGCATGAGGTAAGGTGAAGTGAGGTGAGGTGAGATGAGGTGAAGTGAAGGGGTCTTCAACTGCATGGCCACCTCATGACTTCTTTTGGGACCAGTTAGGCCCAAATTCTCTCACTGGGCTCTTCTCAGCCTGGGCTAAAAAAGAAAAAAAAAAAAAGTTTGTACTTTCTCCAATCCTCAAGAAATATCTGAGTTGCTTTCCACCCATTGGATTCTGCATAACTGGGTTATACAAAAATGTGAGGGCTTTGCTACGAACAAATGAACACTTTCACCTTCCTTTTAGAATATATACTACTCATTTTTACTCAAATTTACACACACACACACACACACACACACACACAAACACACCACACACAATTAGTTGCTCTTTATGGGGCTTACTATATGTGTGGTGCACTTTACGGATGGAAGTGTATTTAGTGTTGTCTTAAAAAAAGAAAATGAAAATGTAGATTCTTTTAAATCTTTTTATACCCAAGGAAATGCAGGCTACTAGAGAAATTGGTTGCTTAATTATAATGCTTTAGCTCATGCTAGCATGTGTCTATCCAGGGAATAAAAAGACAAATGTGTGAAACTCAGTAATACAAATAGCATAAAGCTTAGATTATCAAAAAAAAATGTTTTTGGAAAAGAAAAGAGCGCGTGAGTGGCATTTTGAAATACTTTTAAATTCAGAAAAGGGGGACCATGGTTAGAGCAGTCACAGGAAGTGTCTCCATGGGCTGGCACTTGAAGAATGAGCAGAGTCAGGTGTGGTTTAGAAAATAGTTAGTGGCATTAGAGTTGACAGGAATGATGGATGGCACCAAGCAAGTGGGACTCTAGGGCCCAAGTTGTTGCTGGACCTGCCAAGCACAGTTTGTAGCCAAACCACTGTAGGAAAATCTATAGAAGCTACTGGGTCTAGTTAAAAAGAGAGGGTGCTTTTGATTGTTGGGTTAAAGTTTTTGGATTTTCCTTATAAAACTTGGAACTCTTCAAGGTTTTCTTTTTACTTTTTCATTTTACTTTTATACACATGGGTATTTTGCCTACATATGTGTACACCTGAGGCCAACAGGGGCCAGACAACAGCACGAATCCCCTAGAAGTGGAGTAACAAATGGTTGTAAGCCATCATGTGGATACTGGAAATCAAACCAGGTCCTCTAGAAGAGAAGCAAATGCTCTTAATTGCTAAGACATCTCTCCTGTGTCTCCTTCAAGGATGTATTAATGAATTAGGCAATGCAATACCATTGAATCAAATATTGGAAAGTCACTTTGGTGGCTCAGAGAGATTATTCATGGATCACAGAAGGAGAGAAAAAACATAAGTGAGCAAAGATACAACTATAAGAATGAGCTTGCCTTGCTTTCGGGTCGAAAGGGGTCTAGGTTTGGATCTATCTTCTATTATTTACTTGGACATAACTAATAGTAGCCATAACCTACTGAATCTCTGTTACATAAAATACATACCCCAAATAATTCATTAATTATACAGCTACATAGAGAGTATTACAAACCAATCAATCAATCATTTTATCATGAGCCAGAGGTGCAGCTAATTAAGTTTATTTATTCTATTCTAAGACTTTAAGACATGATCATCATCCACTTTTTATATTTGGGAAAACAAAGTTTTTTGTTTTTGTTTTTTAATTTACTTTTTATTAGATTTTTCTTCATTTACATTTCAAATGATATCCCCTTTCCCGGTTTCCCCTTCAAAGAAAAACCTCTATTGCCTCCCCACTCCCCCTGCTCACCAACCCACCCTCTCCTGCTTCCTGGCCCTGGTGTTCCCCTACAATGGGGCATAGAACCTTCACAGGACCAAGAGCCTCTCCTCCCATTGATGACTGACTTGTCTATCCTCTGCTACATTTGCAGCTGGGGCCATGAGTCCCACCATGTGTACTCTTTGGTTGGTGGTTTAGTCCCTGGGAGCTCTGAGGGTACTAGTTAGTTTACATTGTTGTTCCTCCTAAGGGGCTGCAAACCCTTCAGCTCCTTGGGTCTGAATATTCATAGCCACACAAGTGGCAACTGATAGACCACGCCTCCGGATCCCACCATCTATGTACTAACTCACCTGACTTATGTAGCAGTTTACAAACAAGTAATCGTTTTGAGATGCAGATATCTCTTCTGTCAAATGTGCATACTGAGCCTTCTCCTAAGACAAGGGACCTGAGTTTGCTTATTTGTTGATGCATTATTGATGGATATCTTGACAAAAGAATCTCAAAATACTTCACAACCCTTCTTTAAGTACACAGTGACCTTGAGATGTCAGAGGAGAATGGGACCTTACTTACTTTCCGAATGAGTTACTTTTTGTGTTTACCAAGCAAAATCTAGGCAAACAAACCCTGTTCTATCCAAGTTCTGAAACCTTGCTTTTCCCAGGGGTTCAATAAAAAGAAGGTATTTTCATTCTTTGCATTTGTTATATTCTGAAATTTGAAAACAGGGCATGGGCGCAGAGAAATTTGCTTTATAATTGTGGGTTTTAAAGTTTAGAAGAAGCACTTTTCTTCAGCTAAAATATAGGAAGAAAATAGGTAAGTGGTTTCTTGACTTAGTGGAGCACGTTGAAGTAGGTATCCTGTGTGGGTAATACTACCTTCTTAGTCAGATTATATTCATGTGAAGGCGGCAGCACAGGGTCAGGAAATGGCATAATCCTTGCACCGGGACTTGCTGCTGGGCCACCTTTTGTTAGAGAAAATACATTAAGAAAAGAAAGACACGTCAACCTGTCACCTTGTTGAGAATACCACCCACCATGTCTTCCTACCAGAACAGAGAACGTTGTTAGAATACTGAAGCCAGTTTCACTTTATTTTAAAACTCAAGAGAAGAAATATGTTGGATGTAGAAGGAAACACCATACAAGTAATATACACCAATCAGCAAGATGAGCAACAGGCATCTGTCCAGAGAAGCAGCACAGAGATCTGTGAACTACAGATGAAAACTAGCTTCATGGTGTTTTCATTATTTAATTCTCACTTATTAAACAGTTGATGCTTTACTGATTCAAGAATAGACATGTGGGGTGGGACTAAACACTTTCCTTGTTTCCTGGTGTTATTTAGAAGAGTGGTTATGGCTTCATATATAACAATCATGACCCTGACTTTCTCATTTAGAGAATGTGAGTATTAAGGGCAGTTATGCCACAGGGCTGATACAAGAACTAAATTAAGTAACCTATACTGACCCTCATTTGTTGAGGCTGGCAGACAGTGTGGTCAGTAAAGGATGGCTGTCATTTCCAGGTAGACAGAATGACCAACCACATTCATAGACTTGAAGTCCGTCATGTTTGCTCATTTTCCAAAGAGGGTGCTGCACAATGTCATAAGGAATAGATACCAGTAAAAGGAGTGGTGCTGATAAGAGCTCCATGGCAGAGGCAATGGTCAAATGGAAGGGAAGATTATTTTTAGACAAGCAGATTAGTGTGCAAAAATATAAGCAAAGTTCCAGGTCTTTTTAGGACATGACAGCACTTCTCCTAAGCTAGATCTTTGAGATGTAGGACATAAAGATCAGAGATGTAGGGACCAATCATGAAGGTCTTTGATGACCCTTGACTCTTTCTATGGTTTCAAATGTTCCTTTAAAAATTCAGTCCTGAAATGTCTTCCCCAAGGTGAGGATAACAGATTGTGGAGTCTCTGGGAGGCATCAAGTCATGAGGGATTCACCATTATTAATGTCTTAGAGTGATCTAGAAAAAGCTAGCTATGTTCTTGTGCCTTCCTGCTGCCCACCACATGAGGACATTCTATCTATGAGAAGCAAACAGTAATTCTCACTATACACCGAGCACACTAACCACTTGGCCTTGGCCTTCTGAGCATTCAGAACTTTAAGGAATAATACCTACCATCTACAAAATTCCCAGTCTATTATGCCCTGCTGTAAGAACATAAATGGGCCAAGTTAGTCATTCAATCAATGGAGTTAGGTACATTAACATCTGCCAAGTATTACCGGAAGGACTATAGACAAACAAAGGGTGAGGAGCTTCTGTCTGAAGAGTCATTTACAAAATACCTGTGCCTAGAGCAGAGGTCTTAAATTACATCACAGAAAATCTATGCACTGTTGCAGGACTATTTAAAAAAAAATGTATCCACCCCTCAAACTTGTTTTCCTACTGGGCCATGTTCTTGAGCCAGTATTGACCAGCATCACCACTTCCTGGGGACTCTTATCATTCTCTCCCAGCTATTAAAAAAATACTTCTCATTTGCAACTCTTTACACACCCCCACAGTCATTCATCTAAATAGAGCCTAAGACCCCGGTAAGTAAAGCATGACTCTTAAGGCCTTAATATCCAATCAAATTTATATAATAATAAGATCACAATTACAAGATTCCAATACAATAATTTCAGAACCAAATAATAAAGACAATATTCTAACCCAATTAATCTATTTTGTAAAAACCTTTGCTTGGTTATATAACCATGCAGGGTCTGACTCTTCATCATCCTCTGACTCCATGATGAAAAATAACTCTTCCTCCTGCTCTCTGACCTTTCTCTTCCTCCAACTCTAGCTCAACCTCTCTATTCCTGTCCAATCACAGGCCTGTCACTGTCCTAATGTGATTGGACAGAGAGAATGCTACAGCAATGCACTGCCTATGTTTCTGTCTCAGACTGTCACCCCAATAAAGTTAATTAACCTTTCTGATGATCAATTTCCTTCTCTGTCTAAGGACTTAGAACAATAATCCTTACATGGTTTTCTCACCTTAGAGCAAACGAAAGCTGAGTGTATCAGAGAAATAATGATGAGAGGAGAGACCTGTATATCAACTGCGATCTGTGAGAGTCTGTGAGAAAAGGAGTATGATCCAGATGCTGGTAATGATGACAGTTGTGATGACAGGAAGACCACAGAACATCATGCCAATGTGGCAAATACAATGAAAACAATAAGAGTCATTGTGGTGCCTGATTGTGACTCATTCAGTCATTCAACTAATACTGGTCTTATATTGGTCCCATTTCAGCACTTCCCATACAGGACTGAGCAAAAAGGAATGTGCTTGCCTTGCTTTCTTTGCTGGGGAAAAATGTAAATAATCATAATTTCTTAATTAAAAAAGAGAGTGAAGAGCTACGGGATTGAATAAGATGATGAGAGGAGTGAAGTTGATCCTGGTAACAGCCAAAATGTCTCTGCAAAGTTTTAGAAGCAGAGATTTGGCTAGTGAAGTCATGGATCTTAGAGGAGGGTCTACCACTCCACTTTATCACTTTACCAAACCACCATAGTTCTTAACTACATCCTAAGTAGTTTTCCTTATACCAACCCCTCATCAAGGAGACTTCTCTTTGCAACAGACAGAAACCTTTACAGGAAAACCAAACCAATCAAAATGCAGAGTTGTGCAGAGCCCCATCCCAGTGGATATATCTACAAGACAATTCCCCCAGCTCCTAAGGCTCAGGGAACCTCACAGAAGAGGGTTAGAAAGATTCTAAGAAGCCGGGCGGTGGTGGCGCACGCCTTTAATCCCAGCACTTGGGAGGCAGAGGCAGGCGGATTTCTGAGTTCGAGGCCAGCCTGGTCTCCAGAGTGAGTTCCAGGACAGCCAGGGCTATACAGAGAAACCCTGTCTCGAAAAAAACCAAAAAAAAAAAAAAAAAAAAAAAAAAAAAAGAAAGATTCTAAGAGCCAGAGCATCAGAAGGTTTGTTCTGAGACTGAGTCTCCTAGTCATGCCAGAAGCCTCACCCACAAAGTCTCATTGTCATGACATGATCTGAACAAGGAGAGCAAAACAGACAGGACAAAGCAGACGAGAGGAAAGCACATGATGCCTCAACCTTACACAAAGAATGACAGGTCACTAAGCTATGCTGAGAGGTGGAGTCATAATCCTCCCCAAGGAGGAGTACACCAACTGCTCACCCAAAGTCAAATGATCAGCCCTGAAAAGTTATACACAAAAGTAACACCACACAGAGCAGGCTGCATTTAGAAATATCCATGCCTGTAACAACGACAAATGGAAAAAAGAACCCATGATTTTGAAACAGAGTGGGGAAGGGTATATGTATGGATTTAGAGGGAGGGAAGAGAAAGGGAGGAAATGATGTAATTATATTATAATCTCAAAAATAAAAGAATAATGTTAAAAACTGATATATCTAGTCAGGGTGACAGGTTCTGATGGGTTCTGGCTTCACTTTGATTCCCTAGGTTTTGTTGTTGTAGGAGGTGTGTGATGGGAGGTATGTGGTGCTATGACATCTGTGTGGGCTATGGCTGGGTTCAAGCTGGTCAAGACATAGAAGAAAAGACTATATGGGTGGAATTTTATAAGATTCATTCTGAGCCTCAAATGACCAAACAGTCCAGAAATGGACTCTGGTTATGTCATGAACAAACAAACAAACAACAACAACAATAACAAAACCAAACCAACCAACCAATCAAACAAAAACCAAAATAAACCAGGCTTTTGAAGCTTGTGCTCTGTCTCCAAGAAGGACTTCTCTGTGAGTTTCAGAGGAGCCTGGCACAGTTTGCAGGGTAGCAACATCAATTTTCCCGGTAAGAAATAATAACATGGTCCTAATTGACTTTGGCTTGAAGTTTGTGTTTTTGTCCTGCAGGATACAAAGTTGAGGGTAGGTGGAGAGAGGCCATTAAATCCCTGGGTTCATTCTGCCTAGACAAAGAACACAAATGACTTCACCCATCTCGTGTTGGCAGCTAGTATACAAGTCAGTTTGGGCAAACCCTGAAGTAAATATCTAAACATCTCAGGAGCTGAAAAAGACAAGCTAGGGCCTACCAGGGAGGCTGGATACAATTATCATGCTCTGCAAAGTGTTTAAATTTGGTGTAAGTAAAGGAAAAAGCCACAGGGACCTCTGGACCAGAAGCAAGGGCTGCTGCAGTCATGGTTTGGGTCTCATCGTTTAGGACCATGCTTAGCAACTAAATCAGCAAACATTTAGAAGATTGAATTTAGGACAGAATGAAAGAGAAAATGAGTAAGTGAACAGGAGCAGAAATTAACATAGGGATGTGGGAGAGGAGAGAAAGGAACAGGTCTGGACCTCAGCCAGGCTCTGCTGCCAGCTGAGAGACCCTGGGCAGGGTGCTGGCCTTGAGCTGCGGTTCCTCTGTGAAATGAAGATAATGAGCATGTGAACATCAAAGGACAGGAGCAATGATAAAGTCCTACATAGTCTGCAGTAGCCCTAAAGCAGTGGCTGGTGTCCCTATGTGCTCTACAAATGCTTAACACTAAAGCCATCCCACACTCATCCCACAGTCATGGCTATTGTCAAGAGAGGATGCCGTTCCTCGGGGCTAGAGCACTAAGTCATGTTTTGAGCAAATTCTAATCACATCATCACTTAGCAAAGCCTTGGCCCTGTTGTTTCCATTTCACTATATTCCAAACAGAAAGCAATACACATGCACTTATCAATTACTTAACAGGCTTAAGGTATTAGTTGCTATGGATGCCACGCACACAAACATAAAACATGGGTTCATTCTTCAGGGTTTTTGTCTATTTAAAAAAGTAGACACATACAAAACAAACAGGGGCTAGGAAGGTGGCTCGGTAGTTGAGAAGCTTACTGTATGGCTGTGCACATACATCAAAAGCTGTAAACTCTTGTAATCTCACGGGTGGAAGGGGTGAAGACAGGAAGATTGCTGGGCTTGCTGAACTGTCAGCCTAGGGCCAAGTGGCCAAGCTCCAGGTTCAGTAAGACGTCCTGTCTCAAGAAGAGAAGGTGAAGAGCGATGAAACAGGGCACATAAGATCCTCCTCTGAGACATAGGTGTATCCTCATGTGTACATATACATATTTATATCTCTACATACATACATACATTCTCAGATATATGTATACATACATACAGCCCTACATACATACAACCTCATACATACATATACGTATGTACTAACATATATACCTATATACTCAGACGTACATATACATACATACAGCCATACATACATGCATCCTCATTTGTACATATACATACATATAGCCATACATGCATACATAAATCCTAAGATGTATGTATACATCCTCAGATGTACATATACATACATACTTACAGCACTACATATGTATGATCGCAGATTTACATATACATATGCACAGCCATAAATACATCCTCAGATATTTTTATGCATTAGTACAGCTCTACATACATACATCATCAGATGCTTGTACACACATGTATAGCTTTACATATATATATTCTCAGATGTACATATACATACATACAGCCATACATATATACATCCTCAGATTTATGCATACATACTTATAGCCCTAAATACATCCTCAAATATACATATATATATA
>NW_022196904.1:186091048-186099528 GCF_008632895.1 Mastomys coucha
TATATATATATATATGTACAGTGACAGGCATACAGCCCTACATACATACATACATCCTTAGAACTACTACAATATGCAATATCCTGCTCATAAATATATGGACATGCACAACACACATAAATAAATTTTAAAAATAGATAAGTAAACAAGAAATGAATGAATTAGAAAGAAACAAGAAACATTAATAAGGCAAAAAATGTTTCTATACAATAGATAGAAATTTAGGGTTAACGTCCACATCTTGAGGGGTAAAAAGAATGAGTGTGGATTTAAACAGACTCAACTCATATTAAAAGTAATATTTAAAAAAAGAGAGAGTCCTTAAGTGGTCAGCATGGCTAAAGGTATTTTGAAAGTACATTGAGACTCCCCCAGTAGAGTCTGGTGTTGATAATAACCAAGGCATCCCACTTTCTTTTTCCTTCTAGGATGGACATGAACACTGCTGTGTGGAGTGAGAACAGTTGACTGGCTGCTCAGTCCACGAGCGCAGGGTGAGACTGGGTCTATTAGGGAAAGACTGGATCTACTGAGGAAGGAAAGGAAGGACTAAGGAGACCAAGGAGGCTCCTGGTGCATGCGTGCATGCTCGCTCGTGCGCGCGCGCGCGGGCACACACACACACACACACACACACACACACACACACACGCACACGCACACGCGCGCGCACACACGCATGCGCACACGCACACGCACGCACGCACGCGCGCACACACACACGTGCACACGTACACGCACATACACACGTGCACACACATACACACACGCGCACACAGACAGACAGACACGCACATGCACACACACACACACGCATACACACAGACACACATGCACACATGCATGCGCACGCGCACACACGCATGCGTACACGCACGCACGCACATGCACACGCACACTGTAAGGTTTTCAAGGGGCATGGAAGAATGCCTGACACATGAAAGTTTACCTTGGGCTACTTAGTGAGAAGACTGTTAGTATGTAAACTGTACCAAGATAATCAGTTAATTTTAATGCATTTCTATCACAATCCATATACGATTGGTCTGAATTAACAAAATGTTTATAAATTTAGTCTGGAAATGAAGACTAATATTTAAAATATACTAGAAAACTATGAATGACAAAGTATCATTTGATTCATCGAATCTAACATAATAATAATTCAATTTTCTTTCATTAGCATGTAAATATACTGCATTGTAGAGAGAGACAGAAGATGCTTCAAACCCTTGGACATGCATAAAATAAAGCTGATTACTGAATGTGTCAATCCTGGACATACATGAAATGAAGCTGATCACTGAATGTGTCAATCCCTGGACATACATGAAATGAAGCTGATCACTGAATGTGTCAATCCCTGGACATACATGAAATGAAGCTGATCACTGAATGTGTCAAACCCTGGACATGCATGAAATGAAGCTGATCACTGAATGTGTCAATCCCTGGACATGCATGAAATGAAGCTGATCACTGAATGTGTCACTAGGTTGAGGAGGCTGATCGCTTCTGGATTCCTCCCTATGCTCTCTCTATAGATTCTGAACTTGGACAATATACATGTATTATTCTTATCAGAACAAAACTGATAGAACTTTAAAACTACTTGCTGGATGCAAATAGAGGTGCAAGGCAGTTCAACTGCACAAAGAAGCAAGTGGGGTACATAAATATTAGCTTTATAATCTCCCATTTTCTCTGTGTAAATGAACTCCGCACCAAGCCAGAACATCTGTTTGTGAGGGAGAGAGGAGGAAGGAAAGGAGGGAGAGAGGAAGAGGGAGGAGACAGAGAGAGAGAGAAAGAGAGAGAGAGAGAGACAGAGAGACAGAGAGACAGAGAGACAGAGAGACAGAGAGACAGAGACAGAGAGAGAGGGAGGGAAAGAGGGAAGGAGGGAGGGAAGGAAAGAGGGAAGGAGGGAGGGAGGGAGGGAATGAGGGAGGGAGGGAATAAGGGAGGGAGGGAGGAAGGGAGAGCTTTGTGCTTGAGGCAAAACACAGTTGTCATGAAGTGAAGAACTAACTGCTGGGAACGGTTCACCATAGCAACAGCTAACTTGAAGGTGGACTAAGGAATGTACTTGGGCTCTAGAGATGCCTGCCAGTCAATTATGCAGTAATGCTCTATTTGAAAGGTCTTGAGTCTGGTGGCAGGCTAGATTGGCCTTTTTTCTTTCCTGTGGTAAAAAAAGACTTTGTAATTCTTTACGGACTGAAGACTCTGAAATCTACAGGCTCATGTCAATGTTTCAGTGTTATTCATTTAAGAAACCACAAAATAAAAACAAACAAATAGGAGTTTATGCTTTTTTCTAGTACAGATAGATGGTCACCTGCAACCTGGGTTACAAGATTATGCAATCTAACTTTGAATGATAGAATCAAAAGCAACATTAAAAAGGTCATGTCCTATAAAATCATCAGAGAATGAATTTAATTAACAACAAATCTAATAAAACATAGCAGACTTGCTGTGCAAACTTTAAAACCAATTCTTGTTCTTTTTCCAACCAGGTTGGTATACTAAGCCTGCTTAAATAGACACTTGGGATCTGATGACAAATACTATTTTATTCTCTAATTTTCAAAAATATCTATATGCAATAAGAATGAATATCTTACTAAGTAGGATATTATAGCATACTTATAGCATATAATGATATCTCTATATAAATACCATTAACCATACAATTAGCTTAGTTATACCTAGTCAATAATATTATTTTAGTACTTTCTTAGCACCATATTTAGATTTTATCTCTTTTTATATTACCATTATAAAGTAGTATAATGTACTTTATTTCCCATTTTTGTTATATGTCACTCCCAAGAAATTCTCTAAATGTTTTTAGAAATTAGTTTTTTTTTAAGATTTATTTTATTCCCAATCTGTAGGTTGCCAATTTGTCCTGTTGGCAGTTGTTTTACAGAAGGTCTTCAGTTTCCTGAGGTCCTGTTTATGAATTGCTGTTCTTAGAACCTGAGCCATTGGAGTTCTGTTTAGGAAATCTGACCCCCAACCTCCTGCTCCATGCCAATGACTTTGAGGCTCTTTCCCACTTTCTCTTTTATCAGATCCAGTGTATCTGGTTTTATGTTGAAGTTCTTGATTCACCAGGACTCAAGCTTTGTACAAGATGATAAATATGGATCCATTTTCATTCTCCTACAGATTTGCCAGTTAGACCAGTATCATGTATTGAAGATGCTTTCTTTTTCCACTGCATGGTTTTTGATTCTTTGTCAAAATCAAGTGTCCAGGTGTATGTGTTTACTTCTGGGTCTTTGATTCTATTAGATTTGATTACCCTGTCTGTCTCTGTATAAATACAATGTGTTTTTGGTTTTTTTTTTTTTTTTAAATCACTATTGCTTTGTAGTACAGCTTGAAATCAGAGATGTTTATTCCTCTGGAAGTGCTTTTATTGTTGAGAATTGTTTTGGCTATCCTGCTGGTGGGATTGCCAACTGGTATAACCACTCTGGAAATCAATCTGGCAGTTCCTCAGAAAATCGGAAATAGATCTACCAGAAGACCCAGCTATACCACTCTTGGGCATAAACCCAAAGGATGTCCCACCATACCATAAGGGCAAGTGCTCCACATGTTCATAGCAGCCTTATTTGTGATAGCCAGAAGCTGGAAACAACCCAGATGTCCCTCAACTGAAAAATGGATACAGAAAATGTGATTCATTTACACAATGGAATACTATTCAGATATTATAAATAAGGTCATCATAAATTTTGTAGGCAAATGGATGGAACTAGAAAATATCATCATGAGTGAGGTAACTTAGACCCAAAAGGACATGCATGGTATATACTCACTGATAAGTGGATATTAGCCAAGAAAGAACAAAATACCTAGGGTACAACTACAGACTGCAAGAAGTATAACAAGCAGAAATGTGCACATGAGTAGGTTTCAGTCTCACTTAGAAGGGGGAGGGAAATAATCATGGGAGGCAGAGGTAGGGAGGGACATGGGTGGAAGAGAGGAGGGGGAGGGGGAAAGGGGGACAGGATCAGATATGGAGGGGAGGAGATAGGAGAGAAGCCCAGAGGGTCAAGAGAAGAATTGGAAATAAGCAGCCTTGGGGAGTAGGATATGGGGGAACCCTCTAGATAGTACCAGAGACCCAGGAGGTGAGACACTCTCAGGACTCATTGGGGGTGGCCTCAGCCAAAATACACAACATTAGGGAAAGAGAATTTGAAGAGTCCACCTCCAGTAGATAGACAGGCCCTCGGTGGAGGGGCAGGGTTACTGACAAACAGTCAAAATTTCTGACCCAGAATTGTTCCTGTCTAAAAGAATTGCAGGGACAAAAATGGGAGAAGAGACAGAAGGAAAGGTGGTCAATGACTGGCCCAACTTGAGATCCATCTCATGGCGGAGAGGGCAAGGCCTGATACTACTATGCTATGATGTGCTTAAAGACAGGAGCCTGATATGGCTGTCCTCTGAGAGGCTCTACTAGCAGCTGACTGGGACAGATGCAGATACTTAGACCCAACCACTGGACTCAAGTTGGGGACCTCTGTGGTTGAATTAGTGGAAGGATTGAAGAAGCTGAATGGGAGAGCAATTGATGTGAAGACCAGTAGTCTCAGCTAATCCAGACACCATGGAGCTCCAAAAGACTGAGCCACCAATCAGGCACATACACAGGCTGGTCTGAGGCCTCTGACGTATCTGTAGCAGAGATCTAACTGGTCTAGCCTCATTTGGAGAAGATGTGCTTAATCTTGGAGAGCCTTGAAGCTCCCCCCCCCACACACACACAGGGAAGGGGGAGGCCTGGTGGGGAGAGGGCACCCTCTTGGAGGCAAAGTGGGGGAGGAATGGGGTGAGGAACTGTGGGAGAGGGACTAAGGAGGGAGGGCAATGGCTGGAATGTATATAAATAAAATAAAGATAGATAGATAGATAGATAGATAGATAGATAGATAGATAGATAGATGGATGGATGATGGATGGATAGATGGATGGATGGATGGATGGATGGTTGGATGAATGGATGGGTGGATGGATGGATGGATGGATGGATGGATAGATGGATGGATGGATGGATAGATAGATTTATTTTTAATCCTGTATCTGTGGTTATGTGTCTCTGTGTGTGGGTATATGCAAGTGATGCTGTCATTGATCGAGGCTAGAGGGATCAGATACCCCAGGATCTAAAGTTACAGGTCACTGTAAGTCAGCCAACATGGGTGCTGGGAATGGAACATGAATTCTATGCAAAAGGCAGTGCAATCTCTTAACTGCTGAGGCAACTCTTCAGTGCCAGAAGCAGTTATTTTAAAGGATGTATTAAAAGGATTATGTTGTCAAAGAACAATTCAACTCTAACAGATGTAAATAAGATGCAAATTATTCTGTAAAATAGACTATCCAGCAAGAAAAGTATGTGTCCAGATAGAAGATAATTTTTAAAATGTTCATGCTGAAAGTGGTTTTGGTTTGTAAAAGACCTACAAGTTTGAGGATGTCACTGGAGCCATGTCCCTGACTGACTGAGGATGTCACTTTAGCCATGTCCCTGATTGACTGAGGATGTCACTGGAGCCATGTCCCTGACTGACTGAAGATGTCACTAAAGCCATGTCCCTGACTGACTGAGGATGTCACTGGAGCCATGTCCCTGTCTGACTGAGGATGTCACTGGAGCCATGTCCCTGACTGAAGATGTCACTTTAGCCATGTCCCTGACTGACTGAGGATGCCACTGGAGCCATGGCCTTGACTGAGGATGTCACTGGAGCCATGTCCCTGACTGACTGAGGATGTCACTGGAGCCATGGCCATGACTGAGGATGTCACTGGAGCCATGTCCCTGACTGACTGAGGATGCCAGTGCAACCATGTCCCTGACTGACTGAGGATATTACTGGAGCCATGTCCCTGACTGAGGATGTCACTGCAGCTATGTCCTTGACTGACTGAGGATGTCACTGCAGCCATGTCCTTGACTGACTGAGGATGTCACTGGAGCCATGTCCCTGACTGACTGAGGATGTCACTGGAGCCATGTCCCTGACTGAGGATGTCACTGGAGCCATATCCCTGACTGAGGATGCCACTGCAGCCATGTCACAGAGAACTTCTTCTCCTGACATTTTAGGGCTCTTACCACAAAGCCCTGATGCTTTGCCCGGGACTTGAACCATAAATATCATTTCTTTCTCTATTCTGGGAAGTATTATTTTACCCAAACCAGGCAGCTTTGCTGATTCCTCTCACAAGTTTGTGTACCATGCCCTAGAAGGTAAAAATTCTGCTTTGGAAATATCCTTGGCCAATTTAAACCAAGACATATTCATCCGTGTTCTGATTGAATTTCCTCTTAGGCTCTTGGTGCTATCTATTGGATAAGGACTACTGACCTTTTGTTAACTCAGCCTGGACAATGATGTCTCTTTGTGGAGTCCACAGCTAGGCAAGCAGTGTTCCATATGAGTAAGTAGTCTATTCCCTTTGCATTGAAGTACCACCCAACATTCATTCCTTTTTTAATTTTCCTGGTTCAGTTTCGTCAGCTTACCTTGATTTGTCTCACTGCTAAAACCCTTATAGATAACGTGGGTTAAAATCCCAGAGTGTAATTTACTCTAAGTAAGCCTGCGTCCGCTGACTTCTCATTCCCATTGGCATCATGCCAACTACGTTTTGGTTTGTTTTTAATTTCAATGGCTTGACTCCTCTGGAGAATTTGGGATAGAGAGAAAAAACAAAACAAACTAAAAACTCAAAAAAAAACAAACAAACAACACCTCAATTCATGATACCTGCCACTGAATGGCTCAAAGTTTCCACATCAGGACTGCATATGGGTATAAATAGGCACAAAGAAGACATAGAAACCTGAGATGATTTCCCTTAAGAGTTCCTTAGCTAAGACCAGTAAAAGGCAGAGTGTGGTGGGTTCAGCAGTTCCTGTGATCCCTAGTAGAAGGTGAGACAGGAGCATTGTAAGTGCAATGACAACCTGGGCAACATAGTAAGGCCCTCCCTCAGACTGAGAAAGAATGAAGAACGAGGAGCTCTGAGAGAATACCTCAGTGGCAGAGCTCCCACCCAAGCCCAGGAAAGGAAAAAGGGAAAGATACAGAGTCATAAGATCTAACTATGTAGACTTCCTTCTGGCAGGGCCAAGCTAGCTTTCCACTGCCATTCTGATGCAGGACCCTCCTCATTCCCCTTTCCCCCATTCTGATGCAGGACCCTCCTCATCCCCCTTTCCTGACTTCTGGTAGGGCCAAGCTAGCTTTCCACCTGCATTCTGATGCCAGGACCCTCCTCATTCCCCTTTTCCCCATTCTGATGCAGGACTCTCCTCATCCCCCTTTCCTGACTTCTGGTAGGGCCAAGCTAGCTTTCCACCTGCATTCTGATGCCAGGACCCTCCTCATTCCCCTTTCCTCCATTCTGATGCAGGACCCTCCTCATCTCCCTTTCCTGCCTTCTGGTGGGGCCAAGCTAGCTTTCTACCTGCCATTCTGATGCAGGACCCTCCTCATCCTCCTTTCCTGCTCCTTTAATGACTACAGAATCTTCTGCAGCTCCCTCCCAATATTTCATGCTGTTATGCTGGTAATCTAGACTCCTAATACTCTCAAGCATCAGTGGTGATGAAGAGCCTGCCCCTTTATACTCTTACAACTTTTAACATTGATTAAGATCAGACTTGTGAAGTGCAGACAGGGAGATCTCCAAACCAAACTAAAATCAGTTTAATGAAGAATTTGGAAATGTCCAATTTTCTTATAATCCTACACTCTCAGAATTCTATCATCTGGAATGTTACTATTGGTGACCGAAAGATGCTAAAGCTTGGTGAGAAATTGCACAATTAATTGTAGAGGGATAGGCAGCTATTCCCCAAGTTCTTTCCTGAAAAACTTGACTGGTCTGTACTCCAGTCTTCTTAACAGTGAAAAGGAAAAAAGTCAATTACCAATTTCAGAAACTGTGTAAGGGGCATCTTAAGGGACTGCTACAGTCTCCATAAAAGCAAAGGCATCACAATTTCTCTGTCCACATTCTCTGTTCAAGCTCTGAAATTAGAAGTGGCATATTTAATTAGAAAGCAGAAGGCAAGATAGCGAACCTATCTCCCATGAATAATAGGACTTGATGAACATTTTCACAGCATACTGGCTCAGGGAAAACAAAAATTATGGACAAAGGTAATTGCTGTTCAGAACAAGCACCTACATAAAATGAGCGACAAGAGCACCTCTATCTGGTATAGACCAGGGCATCGGTCCGCAGCAGAAGGAAAGGAAATCTCGGGAGAGCAATTGCCTTCCTTAACTTGAAGGATAAATTCCTCAGAACTGGGATGTTGGAGAGATAGCAATTGCCGCACAATCATGCATGTTCAGATCCTTAGCACCCAGATAACAGTGCGGAGGCAGATGTGAGGTCAAACCTCCGGAACCCAGCGCTCAGAGGGTCAG